>NW_028161404.1:0-44568 GCF_964263955.1 Coregonus lavaretus
CATATTGCCTAAGCCATGTCGAAATACGTAAAACAGGAAATTAGCTTTAAAACAGTCAAATCCCCCCCCCCCCCCCCCCCCCCCGTGTAGGGATTGTGCCAGAGGCCAATAAAATTCACACAGTAAATCTCACTCCAAGCTTTTCAAAAAAAAAAAAAATGGTCAGCCCTGAGAAAATGACATGCTCGCTAACTTTGTTTAGCTACTTGATGAAATGAATCTGTTTCCAACAAATCAACTGTTTTAGACTGTTTGTATTTGAACCAAGCAAGAGGAAACAAACGACCCAGAATAGTTTTGGAACAAACACTTCAGGAGTGTCCATTTAAATGGTCTGTCGAAATCAGCGTTTTTAAGAGCAGGGTTCGTATTGTAAAGGCTGTGTATCTGAAGATTGGATACATTTTGACAAGGATACATTTTGACAATTATTAATTTCTAGTTTTGACAATCCCCATCCCCGACACACACACTTATGTATATTTATTAGGCGGCTCTTGAAAGAGCCTTTGGGTTGGTGGAGTGGCAGGCGAGTGGCAGGGAGTGGGGTGGCCTTTGGGTTGGTGGAGTGGCAGGTGAGTGGCAGGGAGTGGGGTGGCCTTTGGGTTGGTGGAGTGGCAGGCGAGTGGCAGGGAGTGGGGTGGCCTTTGGGTTGGTGGAGTGGCAGGCGAGTGGCAGGGAGTGGGGTGGCCTTTGGGTTGGTGGAGTGGCAGGCGAGTGGCAGGGAGTGGGGTGGCCTTTGGGTTGGTGGAGTGGCAGGCGAGTGGCAGTGAGTGGGGTGGCCTTTGGGTTGGTGGAGTGGCAGGCGAGTGGCAGTGAGTGTGGTGGTGTGTACTACTGTGTGTGTCTCGCTAGAACGGAGGAAAGACCAGCTCTCAGACTCTCAAGGAAGAGGTCTTTGCCCTCATCTGTAGAGATGCAAGCCAATCGCCACAGTGCTTTATGGCAGATTGGGGGGGGGGGGGGGGGGGGGGGGGATTGTGGGAATGCGCCTGTCATGGAGAAATGCAAGCTGGCCCATGTGGAACTGACAAACAACTCATGGCAATTCAAATTCACGCAGTAAACACGCTACTTCGCACACTGTCAATATTTAAACATGTATGTTCTGTTCCAAATCTGTGAGTTCTCCCACCTGGTTTCCTGTTTATAAATGAGGACGTTGGACAGCTGTGTTCAACATTACTTAGGACATTTACAGCTGAAGTTTTTCTATTCAAGGGTTTAGAGCACCTATCCACTTTCAGATTTGTAAATATGTCTATAATTTATCTTAAGAGTTTTGTACTTGTCTAACGACTTTGTATTTTTCCAGATGTTTCTCAGCCGTTGGTAATTTATTTACAGTGGTTGGTTGTATCAGGAGTTATCAAAAGTTGCTCTTGACGATCTACAAGGTTATGCAGGCTGTTCGTCAAGCCCAGTGGTACCACACCTGGTTCTACCACTCAGCTGTTCGTCAAGCCCAGTGGTACCACACCTGGTTCTACCACTCAGCTGTTCGTCAAGCCCAGTGGTACCACACCTGGTTCTACCACTCAGCTGTTCGTCAAGCCCAGTGGTACCACACCTGGTTCTACCACTCAGCTGTTCGTCAAGCCCAGTGGTACCACACCTGGTTCTACCACTCAGCTGATCGTCAAGCCCAGTGGTACCACACCTGGTTCTACCACTCAGCTGTTCGTCAAGCCCAGTGGTACCACACCTGGTTCTACCACTCAGCTGTTCGTCAAGCCCAGTGGTACCACACCTGGTTCTACTACTCAGCTGTTCGTCAAGCCCAGTGGTACCACACCTGATTCTACCACTCAGCTGACCTCAAGACCTCAGCTGTTCAAGACCTCAGCTGTTCATCGAGACCATGAATGACCAGAGCTGTTGCCAGATAATTGAATGTTAATTTCCCTACCATAAGCCGCATCCAACGTCATTTTAGAGAATTTGGCAGTATGTCCAACCGGCATCGCAACCACAGACCACGTGTAACCACGCCAGCCCAGGACTTCCGCATCTGGCTTCTTCACCAGTGGGATCGTCTGAGACCAGCCACCCAGACAGCTGATGAAACAGTGGGAAATGCACAACCAAAGAATTTCTGCACAAACTGTCAGAAACCGTCTCAGGGAAGCTCATCTGCGTGCTCGTCATCCTCACCAGGGTCTTGACATGACCGCAGTTTGGCGTCATAACCGACTTCAGTGGGCAAATGCTCACCTTCAATGGCCACAGCTATGCTGGAGAAGTGTGCTCTTCACGGATGAATCCCGGTTTTCCACTGTACCGGGCAGATGGCAGACAACGTGTATGGTGTCATGTGGGTGAGCGGTTTGCTGATGTCAACGTTGTGAACAGAGTGCCCCATGGTGGTGGTGGGGTTATGGTATGGGCAGGCATAAGCTACAGACAACGAACACAATTGCATTTTATCGATGGCAATTTGAATGCACAGAGATACCGTGATGAGATCCTGAGGCCCATTGTCACTCCATTCATCCACCGCCATCACCTCATGTTTCAGCATGATAATGCACAGCATCATGTTGCAAGGATCTGTACACAATTTCTGGAAGCTGAAAATGTTCCAGTTCTTCCATGGCCTGCATACTCACCAGACATGTCACCCATTGAGCATGTTTGGGATGCTCTGGATCGACTTGTACGACAGCGTGTTCCAGTTCCCGCCAATATCCAGCAACTTCGCACAGTCATTGATGAGGAGTGGGACAACATTTCACAGGCCACAACCAACAGCCTGATCAACTCTATGCGAAGGAGATGTGTCGCGTTGCACGAGGCAAATGGTGGTCACACCATATACTGACTGGTTACTCTGATCCACGCCCCTACCTTTAAAAAAAAATCTGTATTCCCAGTCATGTGAAATCCATAGATTAGGGCCGAATTTATTTATTTCAATTGACTGATTTCCTTATATGCAATGTTGCGTTTATATTTTTGTTCAGCATAAGAATAGAAGCAAAGGTTGCTTTGATTGAAATTCAAAAAAGCATGAAAATGATTAATAGGATAATATCGTACTGTGGTGTGTGAAGAATCCAATACTTTACCCTGTATGTGGTACAAATCATATTAATGTGGAAGCACCTCGTCTAAGACTATGAATCAGGCTTTTTGAGAAGGTTTGAATCCTAAGCAACCTGCCTAAACATAGTTTGAAGTACAATACCAACATAGCTACTGTAGTAGGTCAAAGCTGTGTGCTGGGAAAACCTTGGTAGAGCATGGGTGGAATAGGCATTGTGGTGCTGTTCCCCGTGTAGCTCAGTTGGTAGAGCATGGCGTTTGCAACGCCAGGGTTGTGGGTTCGATTCCCACGGGGCCAGTATGAAAAATGTATGTACTCACTAACTGTAAGTCGCTCTGGATAAGCGCGTCTGCTAAATGTATGTATAAATATGTGCTCATGTGAATTTCCTATCTTTTTTCAGCTTCAGAACGATGCCTATCCTCACTTAAAACTTAGTTTTTTGTTTTTAATAAGTTACAAACACACACAAATATACATGAGAACAATTAATATATATATATATTGATTTGTTATTTATCAAGACATATTTCTAATTTCATTCAGCTAGGCCTAATTGTAGTGTTCCACACATGTGCGTTTGTTTTCCGATCCCAATACCGCCCTCGTGTGGCCATTGGATGTAAATACACAGCCCTGCCCTTACAAAAAAAGATTGCCGTTTTAAAAGTGCAGTAAAAGTGCAGTAACATCAGTCCACTGTGGTATTTTGGTATTTTCAGTAATTGCAGAATAACGCTGAAAAATTACTGTAGTAAAAAAACAGTTTTTCGTAAGGGCGGTAGCTCGCCTGGTCCCATTCCAAACAACTGATCCACTCTCCACACTTTCCAGTTATCTTGTACTTTCAGCGTTTATAAACACAGTGCAGAGAATCTCTGGTCATGAAGTTCACCTCCTTCACACAGAGAAAAGTTCACCTTCATATTCCGAACAAACAGTCGGGGATAGCAGTGACCAAACAAGTAATCATCTCAAATTAAAAACATTTCTCATTCTGGCCCCGAACCAACGACATATGTCACGCACGTGTTGTCCGGTTCCTGGAAACGAGTATTAACCCTCTCTCGTCCAAGGGCATACTATTTTTTTTTACCGTTTAGAAAATAAAAAAAAAGAGCACAAAAAATATATATAATATTGTTAAATACGATTCCAATAAGCCTAACATCTTCAATAATACCATACTATTGGCCTCGTCTGGTCAATCTGGTCTTGAACAACGCTACAAATTGATAGGCATAGTGGGATATAGAACGGGGGGGTGTATTTATTGAGCAGCAACAGTGTGATGTTTACAGCGTCGGCTTGGTAGAACAGGATTGTCTTATCGCTATCAGGTGTTATTATTGGACCGAAGGGTCGAGACAACTTTGTCGAACTAACTCCATTTCCGGATCACACTCCTCATTCACACCGGGTCTTCACCGCGGCCAGAATCCATGTTGTTTCTGTCTCTCCGACAGCGACGGAGCTAGCGAGCGGGCCTGTCCAATAACCCTTCACGTTGCAGGGACCTGTGTGTGTCTGAGAGTCGAGAGTGTGTTTGTATTCACCCCCCCCCCCCCCCCAAAAAAAAGAAGATGGCAGACTTTCGGGACGACAACGGAGCTCGAGCCCTACTGGCCTTGCAATCTGCCCCTTGCAGCCCTGTTCGAGTCGGGGTGACCTCGGCCGCACACCCTCCCAATTTCTCCTTCTCGGGCTCTTCGGTGCTGGGCCGGGGCTGCGGAATGCCTACTCGCCTCGCGTCCCCGCCTCGGGCCCTGGCCAAGCTCGAAGGCCGGGACTTTGAGTTTGTCATGCGGCAGCGAACGGTGACCGTAGGCCGTAACTCGTCGCACGGCTCCGTGGACATCAACATGGGTCACTCCAGCTTCATCTCTCGGCGGCACCTCCAGATCACCTTGGAGGAGCCGTGCGGGTTCTCGCTGCGCTGCCTCGGCAAGAACGGGGTGTTCGTGGACGGCGTGTTCCAGAGGAGAGGCGCGCCACCCATGCAACTGCCCCGAGAGTAAGTTAGTTTAGCATGACTAGCATGCTAATGTTGCTAGCTACATAAACAAAACACAAGCCACATTACACCATCTAAGCTGGCTACTGGAAGCTAGCTAGCTAACTAGTTGTCTACTCAATACATTCGCATTGAGAGCCCCATATTGGAAAAAGATAGGAGACTGTGGCTAACTTGTAAGTTAGCTTAGCATAACTAGCATGCTAATGTTGCTAGCTACATAAACAAACATAAGCCACATTACACATCTAAGCTGGCTACTGTGAAGCTAACTAGTTGTCTACTCAATACATTAGCCATTCGCATTGAGAGCCCATATTGAAAAAGATAGGAGACTGTGGCTAACTTGTTACCTACATTAGGAAGACGCTAGCTAAAGTGAATCCGTTGCAGACGTGAGCAGCATTATGGAAGTAGCTAAACTGAAACATTAGCCACATTTAGAGTTAACTTGTTAGCTTAGCTACTGACTGTATCTTAGTGTTTTGACGGGCGGCGGCGTCGCGTAAACAAAGTCACTCAAGTCAGCATGACGGATATTTACGATCTAATCAAAGTTTATTGGTCGCCTACACAGATTTGCAGACGCAGCGAAATGCTTGTTTCTCTAGCAACAACAGTGCAGGAATACCTAGCAAGCAATACAAAAAAACATAGAAATATCATAACGACAAATGTCAGTCTGGAATATATATACAGTACCAGTCAAAAGTTTGGACACACCTACTCATTCCAGTTAAAAAAAAAAAAAAAAAAAATCTACATTGTAGAGTAATAGTGAAGACATCAGGTAGCTTAGTGGTTAAGAGCGTTGTGCCAGTAGAGCCGACTCGGTGACAAATCTGTCGATGTGCCCTTGAGCAAGGCACTTAACCCTAATTGCTCCTGTAAGTTGCTCTGGATAAGAGCATCTGCTAAATGACAAAAAATGTTTAAAAAAATCAAAACTATGAAATAACACATATGGAATCATGTAGTAACCAAAAAAGTGTTAAACAAATCAAAATATATTTTAGATTCTTCAAAGTAGCCACCCTTTGCCTTGATGACAGCTTTGCACACTCTTGGCATTCTCTCAACCAGCTTCATGAGGTAGTCACCTGGAAATCATTTCAATTAACAGGTGTGCCTTCAAGTGCAGTTGCAAAAACCATCAAGCGCTATGATGAAACTGACCGCCACAGGAAAGGAAGACCCAGAGTTACCTCTGCTGCAGAGGATAAATTCATTAGAGTTACCAGCCTCAGAAATTGCAGCCCAAATAAATGCTTCACAGAGTTCAAGTAACAGACACATCTCAACATCAACTGTTCAGAGGAGCCTGCGTGAATCAGGCCTTCATGGTCGAATTGCTGCAAAGAAACCACTACTAAAGGACACCAATAAGAAGAAGAGACTTGCTTGGGCCAAGAAACACGAGCAATGGACATTAGACCGGTGGAAATCTGTAATTTGGTCTGATGAGTCCAAATTTGAGATTTTTGGTTCCAACCGCCATGTCTTTGTGAGACGCAGAGTAGGTGAACGGATGATCACCAGATGTGTGGTTCCCACCGTGAAGCATGGAGGAGGTGGTGTGGGGGTGCTTTGCTGGTGACACTGTCAGTGATTTTATTTAGAATTCAAGGCACACTTAACCAGCATGGCTACCACAGCATTCTGCAGCGATACACCATCCCATCTGGTTTGCGCTTAGTGGGACTATCATTTATTTTTCAACAGGACAATGACCCAACACACCTCCAGGCTGTGTAAGGGCTATTTGAGTGATGGAGTGCTGCATCAGATGACCTGGCCTCCACAATCACCTGACCTCAACCCAAATGAGATGGTTTGGGATGAGTTGGACCGCAGAGTGAAGGAAAAGCAGCCAACAAGTGCTCAGCATATGTGGGAACTTCTTCAAGAATGTTGGAAAAGCATTCCAGGTGAAGCTGGTTGTGAGAATGCCAAGAGTGTGCAAAGCTGTCATCAAGGCAAAAGGGTGGCTACTTTGAAGAATCTCAAATATAAAATATATTTTGATTTGTTTAACACTATTTTGGTTACTACATGATTCCATATGTGTTATTTCAAAGTTTTGATGTCTTCACTATTATTCTACAATGTGGAAAATAGTAAAAATAAAGAAAAACCCTGGAATGAGTAGGTGTGTCCAAACTTTTGACTGGTACTGTGTGTGTGTGTGTGTGTGTGTGTGTGTGTGTGTGTGTGTGTGTGTGTGTGTGTGTATATAGGGCAGTTGTTGTTGTTGCCATCCTGTACCTGTCCCACAGGTGTGATGTTCGGATGTACCGATCCTGTGCAGGTGTTGTTACACGTGGTCTGCCACTGCGAGGACGATCAGCTGTCCGTCCTGTCTCCCTGTAGCGCTGTCTTAGGCGTCTCACAGTACAGACATTGCAATTTATTGCCCTGGCCACATCTGCAGTCCTCATGCCTCCTTGCAGCATGCCTAAGGCACGTTCACGCAGATGAGCAGGGACCCTGGGCATCTTTCTTTTGGTGTTTTTCAGAGTCAGTAGAAAGGCCTCTTTAGTGTCCTAAGTTTTCATAACTGTGACCTTAATTGCCTACCGTCTGTAAGCTGTTAGTGTCTTAACGACCGTTCCACAGGTGCATGTTCATTAATTGTTTATGGTTCATTGAACAAGCATGGGAAACAGTGTTTAAACCCTTTACAACGAAGATCTGTGAAGTTATTTGGATTAATTATCTTCGAAAGTCAGGGTCCTGAAGAAGGGATGTTTATATATAGATAGATAGATAGATATCACACATGGTCGAAAGTATGTGGACTCTCCTTCAAATTTACATTTTAGTCATTTAGTAGACGCTCTTATCCAGAGCGACTTACATTTTCATACTGGCCCCCCCGTGGGAATCGAACCCACAACCCTGGCGTTGCAAACGCCATGCTCTACCAACTGAGCTACACGGGACCAGATGAGTGGATTTGGCTATTTCAGCCACCCGTTGCTGACAGGTGTATAAAATCGAGCACACAGTCATTCAATCTCCATAGACAAACATTGGCAGTAGAGAATGGCCCGTACTGAAGAGCTCAATGACTTTCAACGTGGCACCGTCATAGGATGCCACCTTTCCAACAAGTTAGTTTGTAAAATGTCTGCTCTGCTAGAGCTGCCCCGGTCAACTGTAAGTGCTGTTATTGTGAAGTGGAAACGTCTAGGAGCAACAACGGCTCAGCCGCGACGTGGTAGGCCACACAAGCTCACAGAACGGGACCGCCGAGTGCTGAAGCACGCTGCTCGTAAAAATCGTCTGTCCTCGGTTGCAACACTCAGTACCGAGTTCCAAAACTGCCTCTGGTGGAGGCAACGTCGGCAAAATAACTGTTCATCGGGAGCTTCATGAAATGGGCTTCCATGACCGAGAAGCCGCACACAAGCCTAAGATCACCATCATCAGCGTCAACTGATCACACAGATGACAATATTGTTGTTGTTTCTAATGAATGGAGGAATAAGATTCTTATTACTGTTATCAAAAATAATTCAATTAATCACATCAAGTGGAGATGTACAGTTGAAGTCGGAAGTTTACATACACTTAGGTTGGAGTCATTAACTTTTTTTCAGCCACTCCACACATTTCTTGTTAACAAACTATAGTTTTGGCAAGTCGGTTAGGACATCTACTTTGTCCATGATACAAGTAATTTTTCCAACAATTGTTTACAGACAGATTAATAATTATAACATATTTATATATTATATATATAACACTTGTAATTCACTGTATCACAATTCCAGTGGGTCAGAAGTTTACATACACTAAGTTGACTGTGCCTTTTAAACAGCTTGGAAAATTCCAGAAAATGATGTCATGGCTTTAGAAGCTTCTGATAGGATAATTGACATCATTTGAGTCATTTGGAGGTGTACCTGTGGATGTATTTCAAGGCCTACCTTCAAACTCAGTGCCTCTTTGCTTGACATCATGGGAAAATCAAAAGAAATCAGCCAAGACCTCAGAAAAAAAATTGTAGACCTCCACAAGTCTGGTTCATCCTTGGGAGCAATTTCCAATCGTCTGAAGGTACCACGTTCATCTGTACAAACAATAGTACGCAAGTATAAACATCATGGGACCACACAGCCGTCAAACCGCTCAGGAAGGAGACGCGTTCTGTCTCCTAGAGATGAACGTACTTTGGTGCGAAAAGTGCAAATCAATCCCAGAACAACAGCAAAGGATCTTGTGAAGATGCTGGAGGAAACAGGTACAAAAGTATCTATATCCACAGTAAAACGAGTCCTATATCAACATAACCTGAAAGGCCGCTCAGCAAGGAAGAAGCCACTGCTCCAAAACCGCCATAAAAGAGCCAGACTACGGTTTGGAACTGCGCATGGGGACAAAGATCGTACTTTTTGGAGAAATGGCCTCTAGTCTGATGAAACAAAAATAGAACTGTTTGGCCATAATGACCATCGTTACGTTTGGAGGAAAATGGGGGAGCCTGCAAGCCGAAGAACACCATCCCAACCGTGAAGCACGGGGTTGGCAGCATCATGCTGTGGGGGTGCTTTACTGAAGGAGGGACTGGTGCACTTCACAAAATAGATGGCATCATGAGGAAAGAAAATTATGTGGATATATTGAAGCAACATCTCAAGACATCAGTAAGGAAGTTAAAGCTTGGTCGCAAATGGGTCTTCCAAATGGACAATGATCCCAAGCATACTTCCAAAGTTGTGCCAAAATGGCTTAAGGACAACAATGTCAAGGTATTGGAGTGGCCATCACAAAGCCCTGACCTCAATTCTATAGAAAATATGTGGCCAGAACTGAAAAAGCGTGTGCGAGCAAGGAGGCCTACAAACCTGACTCAGTTACACCAGGTCTGTCAGGAGGAATGGGCCAAAATTCACCCAACTTATTGTGGGAAGCTTGTGGAAGGCTACCCGAAACATTTGATCCAAGTTAAACAATTTAAAGGCAATGCTACCAAATACTAATTGAGTGTATGTAAACTTCTGACCCACTGGGAATGTGATGAAATGTGATGAAATAAATCATTCTCTCTAGTATTATTCTGACATTTCACATTCTTAAAATAAAGTGGTGATCCTAACTGACCTAAAACAAGGAATTTTTTACTAGGATTAAATGTCAGGAATTGTGAAAAACTGAGTTTAAATGTATTTGGCTAAGGTGTATGTAAACTTCCGACTTCAACTGTACTTTCCATTCAAACACACATTTTAAAAAGTAGAACAGGAATAGTGTGTTTCAAAGGGAAGTGTGCTGGTCCCGTGTAGCTCAGTTGGTAGAGCATGGCGTTTGCAACGCCAGGGTTGTGGGTTCGATTCCCACGGGGGGCCAGTATGAAAAATGTATGCACTAACTAACTGTAAGTCGCTCTGAATAAGAGCGTCTGCTAAATGACTATAAATGTAAGTGTGAGGCAGCTATCTGTCTGCCTGTCTGTCTGTCTGTGTGGTGCCTGTCTGTCTGTCTCTGTCTATATACTAACCTGATCATGGGCTGGTGCCACCAACTGAAAAACTTAGTGGCAGCATTATTACCACCAGGGGAAAGTGTCCTACAGGTGTAACCAGGTGTGTTAACTTAATGGAACTAATGGCTGCTCTAATAGGAGTAGAGAGTGTTCTAATGTCTAGGAACTGTAAAATAGTGAACTAAACACCTCCATCTGTCTTCCCTCTCTCTCTCCTCCCCCTCTCTCTCCCCTCTCCTCTCCTCCCCCTCTCCCCTCTCCTCCCCCTCTCTCTCTCTCCTCCCCCTCTCTCTCTCCTCATCCTCCTCCCCCTCTCTCTCTCCTCCCTCTCTCTCCTCCCCCTCTCTCTCCTCCCCCTCTCTCTCTCTCCTTCCCATCTCTCTCCTCTCTCTCCTCCCCCTGTCTCTCCTCTCTCTCCTCCTCCTCTCTCTCCTCCCCCTCTCTCTCTCTCCTCTCCCCTCTCCTCCCCCTCTCCCCTCTCCTCTTCTCTCCTCCCCCTGTCTCTCCTCTCTCTCCTCCCCCTCTCTCTCTCTCTCCTCTCTCTCCTCCCCCTCTCTCTCCTCCCCATCTCTCTCCTCTCTCTCCTCCCCCTCTCTCTCTCTCCTTCCCATCTCTCTCCTCTCTCTCCTCCCCCCCTCTCTCTCCTCCCCCTCTCCTCTCTCTCTCCCCCCCCCCCCCACCCCCCTCTCTCCCCTCCCCTCCTCTAGCTGTGTATTAAGGTTCCCCAGTACAGTCATAAAGATCCAGTTCTCCTCTCTGTTGCCTGGAGAGGAGTTGAGAGAGGAGGAGCAGCAGTCTCCTCCGCCCCGCCTCTCCCTCCTCCCCCACATCTCCCCCCTCAAGATCAGCATTCCCACAATGCACCATGATGACCTGCGACACCTGGTCAGCCCGCTGCCCTCCCCGACAGGCACCCTCAGGTGAGGACAGATAGATTAACACATGCATGCATGCTCACACACACACACACACACACGTTCAGAATCTCTGAGTTCGCGTTAGTTGGGGGGACTGTTCCATGACACTCCTGAATGCATCATTTGGGGAATTTTAGATTCTCCCTGATTGTCTAGTTTTTATTTAGGTGATTTTTAGTTCTCAAAAGATGATCTTATTCAAATCAAATCGTATTGGTCGCATACACGTGTTTAGCAGATGTTATTGCGGGTGTAGCGAAATGCTTGTGCTTCTAGCTCTGACAGTGCAGTAATATCTAACAAGTAATATCTAACAATATTATTATTATTATTATTAATTTCAGAACATATAGCCAATACACACAAATCTAAGTCAGGAATGAATTAAGAATATATACATATATGGACAAGCAATGACAGAGCGGCATGGACTAAGATACAGTAGAATATTATAGAATAGAATGCAGTATATACATATGAGATGAGTAGTGCAAGATATGTAAACATTATTAAAGAGGTTATTTTCCTGGCACCGAGTGAGAGTTTATTTTCCTGGCACCGAGTGAGTGAGAGGTTATTTTCCTGGCACCGAGTGAGTGAGAGGTTATTTTCCTGGCACCGAGTGAGTGAGAGGTTATTTTTCCTGGCACCGAGTGAGTGAGAGGTTATTTTCCTGGCACCGAGTGAGTGAGATGTTATTTTCCTGGCACCGAGTGAGTGAGAGGTTATTTTCCTGGTACCGAGTGAGTGAGAGGTTATTTTCCTGGCACCTCGCTCCTATCACGCTGTGGCCTATTTGAAGTATATAGCTCTATCTTTTCTAAATACTTTTAGTAGTTTAAGTTTACAAAGAAAACATTTCTCCATTCGAAAATATTATTTATATGTATAATAATAATAATATGCCATTTAGCAGACGCTTTTATCCAAAGCGACTTACAGTCATGCGTGCATACATTTTTTTTGTGTATGGGTGGTCCCGGGGATCGAACCCACTACCTTGGCGTTACAAGCGCCGTGCTCTACCAGCTGAGCTACAGAGGACCACAATGTGTGTGTGTGTGTGTGTGTGTGTGTATGTGTATATGTTATATTTTTTGTATATATATATATTTGGACATAGGTGCCCGAAAAAACACTCGCCCAAGACTTAGTCAGAAAAAACCCCTGGGAAGAGAGAGGAAGTGTTTCCCAGCGTATCCCCTCTGTGTCTCTGTGTCTCCCCCTGGTGGTGTGTGTGTGGTCCTGCACCACGTATCCCCTCTGTGTCTCTGTGTCTCCCCCTGGTGGTGTGTGTGTGATCCTGCACCACGTATCCCCTCTGTGTCTCTGTGTCTCCCCCTGGTGGTGTGTGTGTGGTCCTGCACCACGTATCCCCTCTGTGTCTCTGTGTCTCCCCCTGGTGGTGTGTGTGTGGTCCTGCACCACGTATTCCCTCTGTGTCTCCCCCTGGTGGTGGGTGTGTGGTCCTGCACCACGTATCCCCTCTGTGTCTCTGTGTCTCCCCCTGGTGGTGTGTGTGTGGTCCTGCACCACGTATCCCCTCTGTGTCTCTGTGTCTCCCCCTGGTGGTGTGTGTGTGGTCCTGCACCACGTATCCCCTCTGTGTCTCTGTGTCTCCCCCTGGTGGTGTGTGTGTGGTCCTGCACCACGTATCCCCTCTGTGTCTCTGTGTCTCCCCCTGGTGGTGTGTGTGTGGTCCTGCACCACGTATTCCCTCTGTGTCTCCCCCTGGTGGTGTGTGTGTGGTCCTGCACCACGTATCCCCTCTGTGTCTCTGTGTCTCCCCCTGGTGGTGTGTGTGTGGTCCTGCACCACGTATCCCCTCTGTGTCTCTGTGTCTCCCCCTGGTGGTGTGTGTGTGATCCTGCACCACGTATCCCCTCTGTGTCTCCCCCTGGTGGTGTGTGTGTGATCCTGCACCACGTATCCCCTCTGTCTCCCCCTGGTGGTGTGTGTGTGGTCCTGCACCACGTATCCCCTCTGTGTCTCTGTGTCTCCCCCTGGTGGTGTGTGTGTGGTCCTGCACCACGTATCCCCTCTGTGTCCCCCCCTGGTGGTGTGTGTGTGGTCCTGCACCACGTATCCCCTCTGTGTCCCCCCCTGGTGGTGTGTGTGTGGTCCTGCACCACGTATCCCCTCTGTGTCCCCCCCTGGTGGTGTGTGTGTGGTCCTGCACCACGTATCCCCTCTGTGTCTCCCCCTGGTGGTGTGTGTGTGGTCCTGCACCACGTGTGCCCTCCAGTGTCATGGTGTGTGTACACAAGCCATATATGGCACGGCAGCCGCTAGCAGGCTCCTGATTGGTTCAACCACAGGTTGTTTTGCCTAGCCTCCTACACACACACACACACCCCCACCCCCCCCCCCCCCCCCCCTTCCCTTGCTCCTATCACACACTGTGGCCTTATCCAGGCTAGCTACTGTAACACCCCCTACCCCTGTGGCCTTATCCAGGCTAGCTACTGTAACACCCCCTACCCCTGTGGCCTTATCCAGGCTAGCTACTGTAACACCCCCTACCCCTGTGGCCTTATCCAGGCTAGCTACTGTAACACCCCCTACCCCTGTGGCCTTATCCAGGCTAGCTACTGTAACACCCCCTACCCCTGTGGCCTTATCCAGGCTAGCTACTGTAACACCCCCTACCCCTGTGGCCTTATCCAGGCTAGCTACTGTAACACCCCCTACAGTAATTGATACATGGACACTTCCCCCAGACACTCCCCAAAACCAAAACATTGGGACCTTCACATGGTAATAGGAGCCACTGGTCTAGTTGGACAAGTTTCTACTGTGTGTTTTTATATTCTCCCCTAACGTCCCCCTCTCCTTGGCAGTTCTCATGTTGACACTGGTGGGGGGTGGACTAGAAGAGGGAGGGAGGGAGGGAGGGAGGGAGGGAGGGAGGGAGGGAGGGAGGGATAAGGGTGTGAGTGTGTGTGTGTGGGTGTGTGTGTGTGTGCTGTCGTTTGTAGCAAAAGTAAAGTGCTGAAAAAATACATTATTTATAAAGAATACATGAGTGAAGTAAAGGTTGAGGGGAGTCTGGGGTTACGACCCTGCTGATTACATCACTCTAGTTCTCAGTTCTAAACATATTTATATAGTTCTCTAGTTGTATAGTTTGGAGGTTCCACAGTTCTAAACCTATTTACATAGTTCTATAGTTCTCTAGAGGTTCCACAGTTCTAAACCTATTTACATAGTTCTCTAGTTGTATAGTTTGGAGGTTCCACAGTTCTAAACCTATTTACATAGTTCTCTAGTTGTATAGTTTGGAGGTTCCACAGTTCTAAACCTATTTACATAGTTCTATAGTTGTATAGTTTGGAGGTTCCACAGTTCTAAACCTATTTACATAGTTCTATAGTTCTATAGAGGTTCCACAGTTCTAAACCTATTTACATAGTTATATAGTTGTATAGTTTGGAGGTTCCACAGTTCTAAACCTATTTACTTAGTTCTATAGTTTGGAGGTTCCACAGTTCTAAACCTATTTACATAGTTCTATAGTTTGGAGGTTCTACAGTTCTAAACCTATTTACATAGTTCTATAGTTGTATAGTTTGGAGGTTCCACAGTTCTAAACCTATTTACATAGTTCTATAGTTCTCTAGAGGTTCCACAGTTCTAAACCTATTTACATAGTTGTATAGTTTGGAGGTTCTACAGTTCTAAACCTATTTACATAGTTCTATAGTTGTATAGTTTGGAGGTTCTACAGTTCTAAACCTATTTACATAGTTCTAGAGTTGTATAGTTTGGAGGTTCTACAGTTCTAAACCTATTTACATAGTTCTAGAGTTGTATAGTTTGGAGGTTCCACAGTTCTAAACCTATTTACATAGTTCTATAGTTCTCTAGAGGTTCCACAGTTCTAAACCTATTTACATAGTTCTATAGTTGTATAGTTTGGAGGTTCCACAGTTCTAAACCTATTTACATAGTTCTATAGTTGTATAGTTTGGAGGTTCCACAGTTCTAAACCTATTTACATAGTTCTATAGTTGTATAGTTTGGAGGTTCCACAGTTCTAAACCTATTTACATAGTTCTATAGTTGTATAGTTTGGAGGTTCCACAGTTCTAAATCCATTTACATAGTTCTATAGTTGTATAGTTTGGAGGTTCCACAGTTCTAAATCTATTTACATAGTTATATTGTTGTATAGTTTGGAGGTTCTACAGTTCTAAACCTATTTACATAGTTCTATAGTTCTATAGTTTGGAGGTTCTACAGTTCTAAACCTATTTACATAGTTCTATAGTTGTATAGTTTGGAGGTTCCACAGTTCTAAACCTATTTACATAGTTCTATAGTTGTATAGTTTGGAGGTTCCACAGTTCTAAACCTATTTATATAGTTCTATAGTTGTATAGTTTGGAGGTTCCACAGTTCTAAACCTATTTACATAGTTATATAGTTCTCTAGAGGTTCCACAGTTCTAAACCTATTTACATAGTTCTATAGTTGTATAGTTTGGAGGTTCCACAGTTCTAAACCTATTTACATAGTTCTATAGTTGTATAGTTTGGAGGTTCCACAGTTCTAAACCTATTTACATAGTTCTATAGTTGTATAGTTTGGAGGTTCCACAGTTCTAAACCTATTTACATAGTTATATTGTTGTATAGTTTGGAGGTTCCACAGTTCTAAACCTATTTACATAGTTATATAGTTCTCTAGAGGTTCCACAGTTCTAAACCTATTTACATAGTTCTATAGTTGTATAGTTTGGAGGTTCCACAGTTCTAAACCTATTTACATAGTTCTATAGTTGTATAGTTTGGAGGTTCCACAGTTCTAAACCTATTTACATAGTTCTATAGTTCTATAGTTTGGAGGTTCCACAGTTCTAAACCTATTTACATAGTTATATTGTTGTATAGTTTGGAGGTTCTACAGTTCTAAACCTATTTACATAGTTCTATAGTTGTATAGTTTGGAGGTTCTACAGTTCTAAACCTATTTACATAGTTCTATAGTTGTATAGTTTGGAGGTTCTACAGTTCTAAACCTATTTACATAGTTCTATAGTTGTATAGTTTGGAGGTTCCACAGTTCTAAACCTATTTACATAGTTCTATAGTTCTATAGTTTGGAGGTTCCACAGTTCTAAACCTATTTACATAGTTATATTGTTGTATAGTTTGGAGGTTCTACAGTTCTAAACCTATTTACATAGTTCTATAGTTCTATAGTTTGGAGGTTCCACAGTTCTAAACCTATTTACATAGTTCTATAGTTGTATATCACTGGTTTCCTTTTCAGAGCTCCCCCCTTAGCCTCCTACACACACACACACACACACACACACACACACACACCCCCTTCCCTCGCTCCTATCACACCCTGTGGCCTTATCCAGGCTAGCTACTGTAACACCCCCTACCCCTGTGGCCTTATCCAGGCTAGCTACTGTAACACCCCCTACCCCTGTGGCCTTATCCAGGCTAGCTACTGTAACACCCCCTACCCCTGTGGCCTTATCCAGGCTAGCTACTGTAACACCCCCTACCCCTGTGGCCTTATCCAGGCTAGCTACTGTAACACCCCCTACCCCTGTGGCCTTATCCAGGCTAGCTACTGTAACACCCCCTACCCCTGTGGCCTTATCCAGGCTAGCTACTGTAACACCCCCTACCCCTGTGGCCTTATCCAGGCTAGCTACTGTAACACCCCCTACCCCTGTGGCCTTATCCAGGCTAGCTACTGTAACACCCCCTACCCCTGTGGCCTTATCCAGGCTAGCTACTGTAACACCCCCTACCCCTGTGGCCTTATCCAGGCTAGCTACTGTAACACCCCCTACCCCTGTGGCCTTATCCAGGCTAGCTACTGTAACACCCCCTACCCCTGTGGCCTTATCCAGGCTATCTACTGTAACACCCCCTACCCCTGTGGCCTTATCCAGGCTAGCTACTGTAACACCCCCTACCCCTGTGGCCTTATCCAGGCTAGCTACTGTAACACCCCCTACCCCTGTGGCCTTATCCAGGCTAGCTACTGTAACACCCCCTACCCCTGTGGCCTTATCCAGGCTAGCTACTGTAACACCCCCTACCCCTGTGGCCTTATCCAGGCTAGCTACTGTAACACCCCCTACCCCTGTGGCCTTATCCAGGCTAGCTACTGTAACACCCCCTACCCCTGTGGCCTTATCCAGGCTAGCTGCTGTAACACCCCCTACCCCTGTGGCCTTATCCAGGCTAGCTACTGTAACACCCCCTACCCCTGTGGCCTTATCCAGGCTAGCTACTGTAACACCCCCTACCCCTGTGGCCTTATCCAGGCTAGCTACTGTAACACCCCCTACCCCTGTGGCCTTATCCAGGCTAGCTACTGTAACACCCCCTACCCCTGTGGCCTTATCCAGGCTAGCTACTGTAACACCCCCTACCCCTGTGGCCTTATCCAGGCTAGCTACTGTAACACCCCCTACCCCTGTGGCCTTATCCAGGCTAGCTACTGTAACACCCCCTACCCCTGTGGCCTTATCCAGGCTAGCTACTGTAACACCCCCTACCCCTGTGGCCTTATCCAGGCTAGCTACTGTAACACCCCCTACCCCTGTGGCCTTATCCAGGCTAGCTACTGTAACACCCCCTACCCCTGTGGCCTTATCCAGGCTAGCTACTGTAACACCCCCTACCCCTGTGGCCTTATCCAGGCTAGCTGCTGTAACACCCCCTACCCCTGTGGCCTTATCCAGGCTAGCTACTGTAACACCCCCTACCCCTGTGGCCTTATCCAGGCTAGCTGCTGTAACACCCCCTACCCCTGTGGCCTTATCCAGGCTAGCTACTGTAACACCCCCTACCCCTGTGGCCTTATCCAGGCTAGCTACTGTAACACCCCCTACCCCTGTGGCCTTATCCAGGCTAGCTACTGTAACACCCCCTACCCCTGTGGCCTTATCCAGGCTAGCTACTGTAACACCCCCTACCCCTGTGGCCTTATCCAGGCTAGCTACTGTAACACCCCCTACCCCTGTGGCCTTATCCAGGCTAGCTACTGTAACACCCCCTACCCCTGTGGCCTTATCCAGGCTAGCTACTGTAACACCCCCTACCCCTGTGGCCTTATCCAGGCTAGCTACTGTAACACCCCCTACCCCTGTGGCCTTATCCAGGCTAGCTGCTGTAACACCCCCTACCCCTGTGGCCTTATCCAGGCTAGCTACTGTAACACCCCCTACCCCTGTGGCCTTATCCAGGCTAGCTACTGTAACACCCCCTACCCCTGTGGCCTTATCCAGGCTAGCTGCTCTAACACCCCCTACCCCTGTGGCCTTATCCAGGCTAGCTACTGTAACACCCCCTACCCCTGTGGCCTTATCCAGGCTAGCTACTGTAACACCCCCTACCCCTGTGGCCTTATCCAGGCTAGCTACTGTAACACCCCCTACCCCTGTGGCCTTATCCAGGCTAGCTACTGTAACACCCCCTACCCCTGTGGCCTTATCCAGGCTAGCTACTGTAACACCCCCTACCCCTGTGGCCTTATCCAGGCTAGCTACTGTAACACCCCCTACCCCTGTGGCCTTATCCAGGCTAGCTACTGTAACACCCCCTACCCCTGTGGCCTTATCCAGGCTAGCTACTGTAACACCCCCTACCCCTGTGGCCTTATCCAGGCTAGCTACTGTAACACCCCCTACCCCTGTGGCCTTATCCAGGCTAGCTACTGTAACACCCCCTACCCCTGTGGCCTTATCCAGGCTAGCTACTGTAACACCCCCTACCCCTGTGGCCTTATCCAGGCTAGCTACTGTAACACCCCCTACCCCTGTGGCCTTATCCAGGCTAGCTACTGTAACACCCCCTACAGTACTTGATACATGGACACTTCCCCCAGACACTCCCCAAAACCAAAACATTGGGACCTTCACATGGTAATAGGAGCCACTGGTCTAGTTGGACAAGTTTCTACTGTGTGTTTTTATATTCTCCCCTAACGTCCCCCTCTCCTTGGCAGTTCTCATGTTGACACTGGTGGGGGGTGGACTAGAAGAGGGAGGGAGGGAGGGAGGGAGGGAGGGAGGGAGGGAGGGAGGGATAAGGGTGTGAGTGTGTGTGTGTGGGTGTGTGTGTGTGTGCTGTCGTTTGTAGCAAAAGTAAAGTGCTGAAAAAATACATTATTTCTAAAGAATACATGAGTGAAGTAAAGGTTGAGGGGAGTCTGGGGTTACGACCCTGCTGATTACATCACTCTAGTTCTCAGTTCTAAACATATTTACATAGTTCTATAGTTCTCCAGAGGTTCCACAGTTCTAAACCTATTTACATAGTTCTATAGTTCTATAGAGGTTCCACAGTTATTAACCTATTTATATAGTTCTATAGTTGTATAGTTTGGAGGTTCCACAGTTCTAAACCTATTTACATAGTTCTATAGTTGTATAGTTTGGAGGTTCCACAGTTCTAAACCTATTTACATAGTTCTATAGTTTTCTAGAGGTTCCACAGTTCTAAACCTATTTACATAGTTCTATAGTTCTATAGAGGTTCCACAGTTCTAAACCTATTTACATAGTTCTATAGTTTTCTAGAGGTTCCACAGTTCTAAACCTATTTACATAGTTCTATAGTTCTATAGAGGTTCCACAGTTCTAAACCTATTTACAGAGTTCTATAGTTCTATAGTTTGGAGGTTCCACAGTTCTAAACCTATTTACATAGTTCTATAGTTGTATAGTTTGGAGGTTCTACAGTTCTAAACCTATTTACATAGTTCTCTACTTCTATAGTTTGGAGGTTCCACAGTTCTAAACCTATTTACATAGTTCTCTAGTTGTATAGTTTGGAGGTTCCACAGTTCTAAACCTATTTACATAGTTCTCTAGAGGTTCTACAGTTCTAAACCTATTTACATAGTTCTCTAGTTGTATAGTTTGGAGGTTCCACAGTTCTAAACCTATTTACATAGTTCTCTAGTTGTATAGTTTGGAGGTTCCACAGTTCTAAACCTATTTACATAGTTCTCTAGTTGTATAGTTTGGAGGTTCCACAGTTCTAAACCTATTTACAGAGTTCTCTAGTTGTATAGTTTGGAGGTTCCACAGTTCTAAACCTATTTACATAGTTCTCTACTTCTATAGTTTGGAGGTTCCACAGTTCTAAACCTATTTACATAGTTCTCTAGTTGTATAGTTTGGAGGTTCCACAGTTCTAAACCTATTTACATAGTTCTCTAGAGGTTCTACAGTTCTAAACCTATTTACATAGTTCTCTAGTTGTATAGTTTGGAGGTTCCACAGTTCTAAACCTATTTACATAGTTCTCTAGTTGTATAGTTTGGAGGTTCCACAGTTCTAAACCTATTTACATAGTTCTCTAGAGGTTCTACAGTTCTAAACCTATTTACATAGTTCTCTACTTCTATAGTTTGGAGGTTCCACAGTTCTAAACCTATTTACATAGTTCTCTAGTTGTATAGTTTGGAGGTTCCACAGTTCTAAACCTATTTACATAGTTCTCTAGAGGTTCTACAGTTCTAAACCTATTTACATAGTTCTCTAGTTGTATAGTTTGGAGGTTCCACAGTTCTAAACCTATTTACATAGTTCTCTAGTTGTATAGTTTGGAGGTTCCACAGTTCTAAACCTATTTACATAGTTCTCTAGTTGTATAGTTTGGAGGTTCCACAGTTCTAAACCTGTTTACAGAGTTCTCTAGTTCTTTAGTTGTGTAGTTGGACAGTTCCAGTTAGTTCTAAGGTTGTGTGATTATAGTTCTATAGTTCCAGTTAGTTCTAAGGTTGTGTGATTATAGTTCTATAGTTCCAGTTAGTTCTAAGGTTGTGTGATTATAGTTCTATAGTTCCAGTTAGTTCTAAGGTTGTGTGATTATAGTTCTATAGTTCCAGTTAGTTCTAAGGTTGTGTGATTATAGTTCCAGTTAGTTCTAAGGTTGTGTGATTATAGTTCTATAGTTCCAGTTAGTTCTAAGGTTGTGTGATTATAGTTCTATAGTTCCAGTTAGTTCTAAGGTTGTGTGATTATAGTTCTATAGTTCCAGTTAGTTTTAAGGTTGTGTGATTATAGTTCTATAGTTCCAGTTAGTTCTAAGGTTGTGTGATTATAGTTCTATAGTTCCAGTTAGTTCTAAGGTTGTGTGATTATAGTTCTATAGTTCCAGTTAGTTCTAAGGTTGTGTGATTATAGTTCTATAGTTCCAGTTAGTTCTAAGGTTGTGTGATTATAGTTCTATAGTTCCAGTTAGTTCTAAGGTTGTGTGATTATAGTTCTATAGTTCCAGTTAGTTCTAAGGTTGTGTGATTATAGTTCTATAGTTCCAGTTAGTTCTAAGGTTGTGTGATTATAGTTCTATAGTTCCAGTTAGTTCTAAGGTTGTGTGATTATAGTTCTATAGTTCCAGTTAGTTCTAAGGTTGTGTGATTTATAGTTCTATAGTTCCAGTTAGTTCTAAGGTTGTGTGATTATAGTTCTATAGTTCCAGTTAGTTCTAAGGTTGTGTGATTATAGTTCTATAGTTCCAGTTAGTTCTAAGGTTGTGTGATTATAGTTCTATAGTTCCAGTTAGTTCTAAGGTTGTGTGATTATAGTTCTATAGTTCCAGTTAGTTCTAAGGTTGTGTGATTATAGTTCTATAGTTCCAGTTAGTTCTAAGGTTGTGTGATTATAGTTCTATAGTTCCAGTTAGTTCTAAGGTTGTGTGATTATAGTTCTATAGTTCCAGTTAGTTCTAAGGTTGTGTGATTATAGTTCTATAGTTCCAGTTAGTTCTAAGGTTGTGTGATTATAGTTCTATAGTTCCAGTTAGTTCTAAGGTTGTGTGATTATAGTTCTATAGTTCCAGTTAGTTCTAAGGTTGTGTGATTATAGTTCTATAGTTCCAGTTAGTTCTAAGGTTGTGTGATTATAGTTCTATAGTTCCAGTTAGTTCTAAGGTTGTGTGATTATAGTTCTATAGTTCCAGTTAGTTCTAAGGTTGTGTGATTATAGTTCTATAGTTCCAGTTAGTTCTAAGGTTGTGTGATTATAGTTCTATAGTTCCAGTTAGTTCTAAGGTTGTGTGATTATAGTTCTATAGTTCCAGTTAGTTCTAAGGTTGTGTGATTATAGTTCTATAGTTCCAGTTAGTTCTAAGGTTGTGTGATTATAGTTCTATAGTTCCAGTTAGTTCTAAGGTTGTGTGATTATAGTTCTATAGTTCCAGTTAGTTCTAAGGTTGTGTGATTATAGTTCTATAGTTCCAGTTAGTTCTAAGGTTGTGTGATTATAGTTCTATAGTTCCAGTTAGTTCTAAGGTTGTGTGATTATAGTTCTATAGTTCCAGTTAGTTCTAAGGTTGTGTGATTATAGTTCTATAGTTCCAGTTAGTTCTAAGGTTGTGTGATTATAGTTCTATAGTTCCAGTTAGTTCTAAGGTTGTGTGATTATAGTTCCAGTTAGTTCTAAGGTTGTGTGATTATAGTTCTATAGTTCCAGTTAGTTCTAAGGTTGTGTGATTATAGTTCTATAGTTCCAGTTAGTTCTAAGGTTGTGTGATTATAGTTCTATAGTTCCAGTTAGTTCTAAGGTTGTGTGATTATAGTTCTATAGTTCCAGTTAGTTCTAAGGTTGTGTGATTATAGTTCTATAGTTCCAGTTAGTTCTAAGGTTGTGTGATTATAGTTCTATAGTTCCAGTTAGTTCTAAGGTTGTGTGATTATAGTTCTATAGTTCCAGTTAGTTCTAAGGTTGTGTGATTATAGTTCTATAGTTCCAGTTAGTTCTAAGGTTGTGTGATTATAGTTATATAGTTCCAGTTAGTTCTAAGGTTGTGTGATTATGGTTCTATAGTTCCAGTTAGTTCTAAGGTTGTGTGATTATAGTTCTATAGTTCCAGTTAGTTCTAAGGTTGTGTGATTATAGTTCTATAGTTCCAGTTAGTTCTAAGGTTGTGTGATTATAGTTCTATAGTTCCAGTTAGTTCTAAGGTTGTGTGATTGGAGTTTTAACGGTTTGTTTTATATTTTCCTGTCCTCTATTTTCTTTCTCTCTCATTTCACTCTTCCTCCTCCTCATGTCTCCTTCCTCTTCTTTTGTTTGAAGCAGCTGCAGCCCTTAACCCTGCTGTTAGACCACCACACACACACTACAGCATCTGAACAACAACACACACTACAGCATCTGAACAACACACACTACAGCATCTGAACAACAACACACACTACAGCATCTGAACAACACACACTACAGCATCTGAACAACACACACTACAGCATCTGAACAACACACACTACAGCATCTGAACAACACACACTACAGCATCTGAACAACAACACACACTACAGCATCTGAACAACAACACACACTACAGCATCTGAACAGCAACACACACTACAGCATCTGAACAACAACACACACTACAGCATCTGAACAACAACACACACTACAGCATCTGAACAACAACACACACTACAGCATCTGAACAACACACACTACAGCATCTGAACAACACACACTACAGCATCTGAACAACACACACTACAGCATCTGAACAACAACACACACTACAGCATCTGAACAGCAACACACACTACAGCATCTGAACAACAACACACACTACAGCATCTGAACAACAACACACACTACAGCATCTGAACAACAACACACACTACAGCATCTGAACAACAACACACACTACAGCATCTGAACAACAACACACACTACAGCATCTGAACAACAACACACACTACAGCATCTGAACAACACACACTACAGCATCTGAACAACACACACACTACAGCATCTGAACAACACACACACACTACAGCATCTGAACAACACACACACACTACAGCATCTGAACAACAACACACACTACAGCATCTGAACAACAACACACACTACAGCATCTGAACAACAACACACACACTACAGCATCTGAACAACAACACACACACACTACAGCATCTGAACAACACACACACACACACTACAGCATCTGAACAACACACACACACACACTACAGCATCTGAACAACACACACACACTACAGCATCTGAACAACACACACACACACTACAGCATCTGAACAACACACACTACAGCATCTGAACAACAACACACACTACAGCATCTGAACAACAACACACACTACAGCATCTGAACAACAACACACACACTACAGCATCTGAACAACACACACTACAGCATCTGAACAACAACACACACACTACAGCATCTGAACAACAACACACACACTACAGCATCTGAACAACAACACACACACACACTACAGCATCTGAACAACACACACACACTACAGCATCTGAACAACAACACACACTACAGCATCTGAACAACAACACACACTACAGCATCTGAACAACACACACACACACACACTACAGCATCTGAACAACACACACTACAGCATCTGAACAACAACACACACTACAGCATCTGAACAACAACACACACTACAGCATCTGAACAACAACACACACTACAGCATCTGAACAACAACACACACTACAGCATCTGAACAACAACACATACTACAGCATCTGAACAACACACACACACTACAGCATCTGAACAACAACACACACTACAGCAATTGAACAACACACACACACTACAGCATCTGAACAACAACACACACTACAGCATCTTAACAACAACAAACACTACAGCATCTGAACAACAACACACACTACAGCATCTGAACAGCAACACACACTACAGCATCTGAACAGCAACACACACTACAGCATCTGAACAACAACACACACTACAGCATCTGAACAACAATAAACACTACAGCATCTGAACAACAACACACACTACTGCATCTGAACAACAACACACTACAGCATCTGAACAACAACACACACCACAGCATCTGAACAACAACACACACTACAGCATCTGAACAACACACACTACAGCATCTGAACAACAACACACTACAGCATCTGAACAACACACACCACAGCATCTGAACAGCAACACACACTCTCCCCTGGAAACCACTCTTTACTTTACTGCCAGAAGGAGGGGCGTGTGTGTGTGTGCGTGTGTGTGTGTGTGTGTGTGTGTGTGTGTGTGTGTGTGTGTGTGTGTGGTCTGGGGATCCTCCCACCTTGTAGTAGGGATTTAGTCATTTTATCAAAATCAGTTTTCCGTAAAACGCGAAGAAAAAGTCATAGAATTCCACGTAAATTCCCAATGCAGCAACGGTTTGGGTCTCACGGTGCGCCCCTTTCAGATGGTTTGGGTCTCACGGAGCGCCCCTTTCAGATGGTTTGGGTCTCACGGAGCGCCCCTTTCAGACGGTTTGGGTCTCACGGTGCGCCCCTTTCAGATGGTTTGGGTCTCACGGTGCGCCCCTTTCAGATGGTTAATTATTGCACCTGTACTACTATCACTGTACCTCAGTTCCACCTCACAAAGTCTGCATTTCCTTCTCATTTAACTTGTCAGAGTATTGTCGTACAGGACTGCTGCTGTCGCTGGCCTTTCTCTGTCATTTTCCAGCTGTTAACGACGATGACCTAGTGGTGGAGAGTCGACTCATAAAGAATTGATTCCTCCACTCCTTGCACGTCGACTTCCCGGTGTCGACTCCCATTTCTGAGTGTCAAGATTCGATTCTACTAGGAATGTCTATCAGTATAGGCAGGTCAGCCACCAGACAGACAGTCAGAACCCTGCACTAGGCCTATCTATCAGTATAGGCAGGTCAGCCACCAGACAGACAGTCAGAACCCTGCACTAGGCCTATCTATGAGTATAGGCAGGTCAGCCACCAGACAGACAGAACCCTGCACTAGGCCTATCTATCAGTATAGGCAGGTCAGCCACCAGACAGACAGTCAGAACCCTGCACTAGGCCTATCTATCAGTATAGGCAGGTCGGTCACCAGACAGACAGATCCGTGCACTAGGCCTATCTATCAGTATAGGCAGGTCAGCCACCAGACAGACAGTCATAACCCTGCACTAGGCCTATCTATCAGTATAGGCAGGTCAGCCACCAGACAGACAGAACCCTGAACTAGGCCTATCTATCAGTATAGGCAGGTCAGCCACCAGACAGACAGTCAGAACCCTGCACTAGGCCTATCTATCAGTATAGGCAGGTCAGCCACCAGACAGACAGTCAGAACCCTGCACTAGGCCTATCTATCAGTATAGGCAGGTCAGCCACCAGACAGACAGTCATAACCCTGCACTAGGCCTATCTATCAGTATAGGCAGGTCAGCCACCAGACAGTCAGAACCCTGCACTAGGCCTATCTATCAGTATAGGCAGGTCAGCCACCAGACAGTCAGAACCCTGCACTAGGCCTATCTATCAGTATAGGCAGGTCAGCCACCAGACAGTCAGAACCCTGCACTAGGCCTATCTATCAGTATAGGCAGGTCAGCCACCAGACAGACAGTCAGAACCCTGCACTAGGCCTATCTATCAGTATAGGCAGGTCAGCCACCAGACAGACAGAACCCTGCACTAGGCCTATCTATCAGTATAGGCAGGTCAGCCACCAGACAGACAGTCAGAACCCTGCACTAGGCCTATCTATCAGTATAGGCAGGTCAGCCACCAGACAGACAGTCAGAACCCTGCACTAGGCCTATCTATCAGTATAGGCAGGTCAGCCACCAGACAGTCAGAACCCTGCACTAGGCCTATCTATCAGTATAGGCAGGTCAGCCACCAGACAGACAGTCAGAACCGTGCACTAGGCCTATCTATCAGTATAGGCAGGTCAGCCACTAGACAGTCAGAACCGTGCACTAGGCCTATCTATCAGTATAGGCAGGTCAGCCACCAGACAGACAGTCAGAACCCTGCACTAGGCCTATCTATCAGTATAGGCAGGTCAGCCACCAGATAGACAGAACCCTGCACTAGGCCTATCTATCAGTATAGAAAGGTCAGCCACCAGACAGTCAGAACCCTGCACTAGGCCTATCTATCAGTGTAGGCAGGTCAGCCACCAGACAGAACCCTGCACTAGGCCTATCTATCAGTATAGGCAGGTCAGCCACCAGACAGACAGTCAGAACCCTGCACTAGGCCTATCTATCAGTATAGGCAGGTCAGCCACCAGACAGACAGAACCCTGCACTAGGCCTATCTATCAGTATAGGCAGGTCAGCCACCAGACAGACAGTCAGAACCCTGCACTAGGCCTATCTATCAGTATAGGCAGGTCGGCCACCAGACAGACAGAACCCTGCACTAGGCCTATCTATCAGTATAGGCAGGTCAGCCACCAGACAGACAGTCAGAACCCTGCACTAGGCCTATCTATCAGTATAGGCAGGTCGGCCACCAGACAGACAGTCAGAACCCTGCACTAGGCCTATCTATCAGTATAGGCAGGTCAGCCACCAGACAGACAGTCAGAACTCTGCACTAGGCCTATCTATCAGTATAGGCAGGTCAGCCATCAGACAGACAGTCAGAACTCTGCACTAGGCCTATCTATCAGTATAGGCAGGTCAGCCATCAGACAGACAGTCAGAACTCTGCACTAGGCCTATCTATCAGTATAGGCAGGTCAGCCATCAGACAGACAGTCAGAACTCTGCACTAGGCCTATCTATCAGTATAGGCAGGTCAGCCATCAGACAGACAGAACCGTACATTTGACGGACCACATGTGTTTTTATCAGTGCAGTATTTTACTTTGTGGGGGGTTATGTGCCTTGTCAATACCAGTGATAATAATGAAGGTTATTTAATGAAGTGGTTCCTTGCATCATACAACACCATTTACAGTCTCCTTTTTGGCCCCATGGTGATACAGACCTTTTTGGGGACAAGTGACTTGATCTTTCGGACAAGTAAGAAATCAGTCCTACTTGTCCGAGCACAGCAGAGTAGAGTACAGCAGAGTAGAGTATATACAGTAGTACAGAGTAGAGTACAGCAGAGTAGAGTATATACAGTAGTACAGAGTAGAGTACAGCAGAGTAGAGTATATACAGTAGTACAGAGTAGAGTAGAGTAGAGTATATACAGTAGTACAGAGTAGAGTACAGCAGAGTAGAGTACAGCAGAGTAGAGTATATACAGTAGTACAGAGTAGAGTAGAGCAGAGTAGAGTATATACAGTAGTACAGAGTAGAGTACAGCAGAGTAGAGTAGAGCAGAGTAGAGTATATACAGTAGTACAGAGTAGAGTAGAGCAGAGTAGAGTATATACAGTAGTACAGAGTAGAGTACAGCAGAGTAGAGTACAGCAGAGTAGAGTACAGCAGAGTAGAGTATATACAGTAGTACAGAGTAGAGTACAGCAGAGTATATACAGTAGTACAGAGTAGAGTACAGCAGAGTAGAGTATATACAGTAGTACAGAGTAGAGTACAGCAGAGTAGAGTATATACAGTAGTACAGAGTAGAGTACAGCAGAGTAGAGTATATACAGTAGTACAGAGTAGAGTACAACAGAGTAGAGTATATACAGTAGTACAGAGTAGAGTACAGCAGAGTAGAGTATATACAGTAGTACAGAGTAGAGTACAGCAGAGTATATACAGTAGTACAGAGTAGAGTACAGCAGAGTAGAGTATATACAGTAGTACAGAGTAGAGTACAGCAGAGTAGAGTATATACAGTAGTACAGAGTAGAGTACAGCAGAGTAGAGTATATACAGTAGTACAGAGTAGAGTACAGCAGAGTAGAGTATATACAGTAGTACAGAGTAGAGTACAGCAGAGTAGAGTATATACAGTAGTACAGAGTAGAGTAGAGCAGAGTAGAGTATATACAGTAGTACAGAGTAGAGTACAGCAGAGTAGAGTATATACAGTTGTACAGAGTAGAGTACAGCAGAGTAGAGTATATACAGTAGTACAGAGTAGAGTACAGCAGAGTAGAGTATATACAGTAGTACAGAGTAGAGTACAGCAGAGTAGAGTATATACAGTAGTACAGAGTAGAGTAGAGCAGAGTAGAGTAGAGTATATACAGTAGTACAGAGTAGAGTACATCAGAGTAGAGTACAGCAGAGTAGAGTATATACAGTAGTACAGAGTAGAGCAGAGTAGAGTATATACAGTAGTACAGAGTAGAGTACAGCAGAGTAGAGTATATACAGTAGTACAGAGTAGAGTACAGCAGAGTAGAGTATATACAGTAGTACAGAGTAGAGTACAGCAGAGTAGAGTATATACAGTAGTACAGAGTAGAGTACAGCAGAGTAGAGTATATACAGTAGTACAGAGTAGAGTACAGCAGAGTAGAGTATATACAGTAGTACAGAGTAGAGTAGAGCAGAGTAGAGTAGAGTATATACAGTAGTACAGAGTAGAGTACAGCAGAGTAGAGTATATACAGTGGTCCTCTGTAGCTCAATTGGTAGAGCATGGCGCTTGTAACGCCAGGGTAGTGGGTTCGATCCCCGGGACCACCCATACGTAAAAATGTATGCGCACATGACTGTAAGTCGCTTTGGATAAAAGCGTCTGCTAAATGGCATATTATTATTATTATTATTATACAGTAGTACAGAGTAGAGTACAGCAGAGTAGAGTATATACAGTAGTACAGAGTAGAGTAGAGCAGAGTAGAGTATATACAGTAGTACAGCAGAGTAGAGTACAGCAGAGTAGAGTATATACAGTAGTACAGAGTAGAGTACAGCAGAGTAGAGTATATACAGTAGTACAGAGTAGAGTACAGCAGAGTAGAGTACAGCAGAGTAGAGTAGAGTACAGCAGAGTAGAGTATATACAGTAGTACAGAGTAGAGTACAGCAGAGTAGAGTATATACAGTAGTACAGAGTAGAGTACAGCAGAGTAGAGTACAGCAGAGTAGAGTAGAGTACAGCAGAGTAGAGTATATACAGTAGTACAGAGTAGAGTACAGCAGAGTAGAGTATATACAGTAGTACAGAGTAGAGTACAGCAGAGTAGAGTATATACAGTAGAACAGAGTAGAGTACAGCAGAGTAGAGTATATACAGTAGTACAGAGTAGAGTACAGCAGAGTAGAGTATATACAGTAGTACAGAGTAGAGTAGAGCAGAGTAGAGTATATACAGTAGTACAGCAGAGTAGAGTACAGCAGATTAGAGTATATACAGTAGTACAGAGTAGAGTACAGCAGAGTAGAGTACAGCAGAGTAGAGTACAGCAGAGTAGAGTATATACAGTAGTACAGAGTAGAGTACAGCAGAGTAGAGTATATACAGTAGTACAGAGTAGAGTACAGCAGAGTAGAGTATATACAGTAGTACAGAGTAGAGTACAGCAGAGTAGAGTACAGCAGAGTAGAGTATATACAGTAGTACAGAGTAGAGTACAGCAGAGTAGAGTATATACAGTAGTACAGAGTAGAGTACAGCAGAGTAGAGTATATACAGTAGTACAGAGTAGAGTACAGCAGAGTAGAGTATATACAGTAGTACAGAGTAGAGTACAGCAGAGTAGAGTACAGCAGAGTAGAGTATATACAGTAGTACAGAGTAGAGTACAGCAGAGTAGAGTATATACAGTAGTACAGAGTAGAGTACAGCAGAGTAGAGTATATACAGTAGTACAGAGTAGAGTACAGCAGAGTAGAGTACAGCAGAGTAGAGTATATACAGTAGTACAGAGTAGAGTACAGCAGAGTAGAGTATATACAGTAGTACAGAGTAGAGTACAGCAGAGTAGAGTATATACAGTAGTACAGAGTAGAGTACAGCAGAGTAGAGTATATACAGTAGAGCACAGTAGAGTAGAGTATATACAGTAGTACAGAGTAGAGCAGAGTATATACAGTAGTACAGAGTAGAGTACAGCAGAGTAGAGTACAGCAGAGTAGAGTACAGCAGAGTAGAGTATATACAGTAGTACAGAGTAGAGTACAGCAGAGTAGAGTATATACAGTAGTACAGAGTAGAGTACAGCAGAGTAGAGTATATACAGTAGTACAGAGTAGAGTACAGCAGAGTAGAGTATATACAGTAGTACAGAGTAGAGTAGAGCAGAGTAGAGTAGAGTATATACAGTAGTACAGAGTAGAGTACAGCAGAGTAGAGTATATACAGTAGTACAGAGTAGAGTACAGCAGAGTAGAGTATATACAGTAGTACAGAGTAGAGTACAGCAGAGTAGAGTATATACAGTAGTGTAGAGTATATACAGTAGTACAGAGTAGAGTACAGCAGAGTAGAATATATACATTAGTACAGCAGAGTAGAGTATATACAGTAGTGCAGAGTAGAGTACAGCAGAGTAGAGTACAGCAGAGTAGAGTATATACAGTAGTACAGAGTAGAGTACAGCAGAGTAGAGTATATACAGTAGTACAGAGTAGAGTACAGCAGAGTAGAGTACAGCAGAGTAGAGTATATACAGTAGTACAGAGTAGAGTACAGCAGAGTAGAGTATATACAGTAGTACAGAGTAGAGTACAGCAGAGTAGAGTATATACAGTAGCGCAGAGTAGAGTATATATAGTAGTACAGAGTAGAGTACAGTAGAGTAGAGTATATACAGTAGTACAGAGTAGAGTACAGCAGAGTAGAGTATATACAGTAGTACATAGTAGAGTACAGCAGAGTAGAGTATATACAGTAGTACAGAGTAGAGTACAGCAGAGTATATACAGTAGTACAGAGTAGAGTACAGCAGAGTATATACAGTAGTACAGAGTAGAGTACAGCAGAGTAGAGTATATACAGTAGTACAGAGTAGAGTACAGCAGAGTAGAGTATATACAGTAATACAGAGTAGAGTACAGCAGAGTAGAGTATATACAGTAGTGCAGAGTAGAGTACAGCAGAGTAGAGTATATACAGTAGTACAGAGTAGAGTACAGCAGAGTAGAATATATACATTAGTACAGCAGAGTAGAGTATATACAGTAGTACATAGTAGAGTACAGCAGAGTAGAGTATATACAGTAGTACAGAGTAGAGTACAGCAGAGTAGAGTACAGCAGAGTAGAGTATATACAGTAGTACAGAGTAGAGTACAGTAGAGTAGAGTATATACAGTAGTGCAGAGTAGAGTACAGCAGAGTAGAGTATATACAGTAGCGCAGAGTAGAGTATATATAGTAGTACAGAGTAGAGTACAGTAGAGTAGAGTATATACAGTAGTGCAGAGTAGAGTACAGCAGAGTAGAGTACAGCAGAGCAGAGAATATACAGTAGTACAGAGTAGAGTACAGCAGAGTAGAGTACATCAGAGTAGAGTATATACAGTAGTACAGAGTAGAGTACAGCAGAGTAGAGTACAGCAGAGTAGAGTACTGCAGAGTAGAGTATATACAGTAGTACAGAGTACAGCAGAGTAGAGTATATACAGTAGTACAGAGTAGAGAACAGCAAAGTATATACAGTACTACAGAGTAGAGTACAGCAGAGTAGAGTATATACAGTAGTACAGACTACAGAGTAGAGTACAGCAGAGTAGAGTATATACAGTAGTACAGAGTAGAGTACAGCAGAGTAGAGTATATACAGTAGTGCAGAGTAGAGTACAGCAGAGTAGAGTACAGCAGAGCAGAGTATATACAGTAGTACAGAGTAGAGTACAGCAGAGTAGAATACAGCAGAGTAGAGTACAGCAGAGTAGAGTACAGCAGAGTAGAGTATATACAGTAGTACAGAGTAGAGTACAGCAGAGTAGAGTATATACAGTAGTACAGAGTAGAGTACAGCAGAGTATATACAGTAGTACAGAGTAGAGTACAGCAGAGTAGAGTATATACAGTAGTACAGAGTAGAGTACAGCAGAGTAGAGTACAGCAGAGTAGAGTATATACAGTAGTACAGAGTAGAGTACAGCAGAGTAGAGTATATACAGTAGTACAGAGTAGAGTACAGCAGAGTAGAGTATATACAGTAGTACAGAGTAGAGTACAGCAGAGTAGAGTATATACAGTAGTACAGAGTACAGCAGAGTAGAGTACAGCAGAGTAGAGTATATACAGTAGTACAGAGTACAGCAGAGTAGAGTATATACAGTAGTACAGAGTAGAGTACAGCAGAGTATATACAGTAGTACAGAGTAGAGTACAGCAGAGTAGAATATATACAGTAGTACATAGTAGAGTAGAGCAGAGTAGAGTATATACAGTAGTACAGAGTAGAGTACAGCAGAGTAGAGTACAGCAGAGTAGAGTACAGCAGAGTAGAGTATATACAGTAGTACAGAGTAGAGTACAGCAGAGTAGAGTATATACAGTAGTACAGAGTAGAGTACAGCAGAGTAGAGTATATACAGTAGTACAGAGTAGAGTACAGCAGAGTAGAGTATATACAGTAGTACAGAGTAGAGTACAGCAGAGTAGAGTACAGCAGAGTAGAGTATATACAGTAGTACAGCGTACAGCAGAGTAGAGTATATACAGTAGTACAGAGTAGAGTACAGCAGAGTATATACAGTAGTACAGAGTAGAGTACAGCAGAGTAGAATATATACAGTAGTACATAGTAGAGTAGAGCAGAGTAGAGTATATACAGTAGTACAGAGTAGAGTACAGCAGAGTAGAGTACAGCAGAGTAGAATATATACAGTAGTACAGAGTAGAGTACAGCAGAGTAGAGTATATACAGTAGTACAGAGTAGAGTACAGCAGAGTAGAGTATATACAGTAGTGCAGAGTAGAGTACAGCAGAGTAGAGTACAGCAGAGCAGAGTATATACAGTAGTACAGAGTAGAGTACAGCAGAGTAGAGTATATACAGTAGTACAGAGTAGAGTACAGCAGAGTAGAGTACAGCAGAGTAGAGTACAGCAGAGTAGAATATATACAGTAGTACAGAGTAGAGTACAGCAGAGTAGAGTATATACAGTAGTACAGAGTAGAGTACAGCAGAGTAGAGTATATACAGTAGTGCAGAGTAGAGTACAGCAGAGTAGAGTACAGCAGAGCAGAGTATATACAGTAGTACAGAGTAGAGTACAGCAGAGTAGAGTACAGCAGAGTAGAGTACAGCAGAGTAGAGTATATACAGTAGTACAGAGTAGAGTACAGCAGAGTAGAGTACAGCAGAGTAGAGTACAGCAGAGTAGAGTATATACAGTAGTACAGAGTAGAGTACAGCAGAGTAGAGTATATACAGTAGTACAGAGTAGAGTACAGCAGAGTATATACAGTAGTACAGAGTAGAGTACAGCAGAGTATATACAGTAGTACAGAGTAGAGTACAGCAGAGTAGAGTATATACAGTAGTAAAGAGTAGAGTACAGCAGAGTAGAGTACAGCAGAGCAGAGTATATACAGTAGTACAGAGTAGAGTACAGCAGAGTAGAGTATATACAGTAGTACAGAGTAGAGTACAGCAGAGTAGAGTACAGCAGAGTAGAGTATATACAGTAGTACAGAGTAGAGTACAGCAGAGTAGAGTATATACAGTAGTACAGAGTAGAGTACAGCAGAGTAGAGTATATACAGTAGTACAGAGTAGAGTACAGCAGAGTAGAGTATATACAGTAGTACAGAGTAGAGTCCAGCAGAGCAGAGTATATACAGTAGTACAGAGTAGAGTACAGCAGAGTAGAGTATATACAGTAGTACAGAGTAGAGTACAGCAGAGTAGAGTATATACAGTAGTACAGAGTAGAGTACAGCAGAGTAGAGTATATACAGTAGTACAGAGTAGAGTACAGTGCTGTACAGTAAATCTGCACAGTTCTTCCAGTAAATGTGTTATTGGAAAATGTTCAGTGTAAATAGTTAAAAGCAGTCCTTATAGAGTTGTATGGTTTGTTAGACTTTGAAATCAATGATTTCTGTTTGGCATACATTTTAAGTGAAAGTCAAGAGTCTCAGTGCAATTCAATTAGGTGGAATTATCCCATTCTATTCTAGATCTTCATCATTCTCTCCTCCTCCTCCTCTCCTCCTCTCTCCTCCTCTCCAGTGTTCCTAACTCGTGCCCGGCCAGTCCGAGGGGTGCGGGGTCATCGGGTTATCGCTACGGACGCAACGTGACCTCCGACCTCCAGCTGGCTGCAGAGTTCGCTGCAAAGGCTGTCTCCGAGCAACAGAGGGGCATTGCCGAGCAACAGGGAGAGTCCGGCGGCGGAGACAGCCCCAGGGTATACCTCACTCCGTGTGTGTGTGTCTACTGTGTGTGTGTGTGTGTGTCTACTGTGTGTGTGTGTGTGTGTCTACTGTGTGTGTGTCTACTGTGTGTGTGTGTGTGTGTGTCTACTGTGTGTGTGTGTGTGTGTGTCTAGTGTGTCTATTGTGTGTGTGTGTGTGTGTCGAGTGTGTGTGTATATACTGTGTGTGTGTGTGTGTCTACTGTGTGTGTGTGTGTGTTAACCCCCCTCTCCTCTCTTATCCAGGATGAGTCCAAGCCTCCCTACTCCTACGCCCAGTTGATAGTCCAGGCCATCTCTTCAGCACCAGACAGACAGCTGACCCTCTCTGGAATCTACACACACATCACCAGACACTACCCCTACTACCGTACCGCTGACAAGGGCTGGCAGGTAACTACACATCACCAGACACTACCCCTACTACCGTACCGCTGACAGGTAACTACACATCACCAGACACTACCCCTACTACCGTACCGCTGACAGGTAACTACACATCACCAGACACTACCCCTACTACCGTACCGCTGACAGGTAACTACACATCACCAGACACTACCCCTACTACCGTACCGCTGACAGGTAACTACACATCACCAGACACTACCCCTACTACCGTACCGCTGACAGGTAACTACACATCACCAGACACTACCCCTACTACCGTACCGCTGACAGGTAACTACACATCACCAGACACTACCCCTACTACCGTACCGCTGACAGGTAACTACACATCACCAGACACTACCCCTACTACCGTACCGCTGACAAGGGCTGGCAGGTAACTACACATCACCAGACACTACCCCTACTACCGTACCGCTGACAGGTAACTACACATCACCAGACACTACCCCTACTACCGTACCGCTGACAGGTAACTACACATCACCAGACACTACCCCTACTACCGTACCGCTGACAGGTAACTACACATCACCAGACACTACCCCTACTACCGTACCACTGATAGGTAACTACACATCACCAGACACTACCCCTACTACCGTACCGCTGACAGGTAACTACACATCACCAGACACTACCCCTACTACCGTACCGCTGACAGGTAACTACACATCACCAGACACTACCCCTACTACCGTACCGCTGACAGGTAACTACACATCACCAGACACTACCCCTACTACCGTACCGCTGACAGGTAACTACACATCACCAGACACTACCCCTACTACCGTACCGCTGACAGGTAACAACACATCACCAGACACTACCCCTACTACCGTACCGCTGACAGGTAACTACACATCACCAGACACTACCCCTACTACCGTACCGCTGACAGGTAACTACACATCACCAGACACTACCCCTACTACCGTACCGCTGACAGGTAACTACACATCACCAGACACTACCCCTACTACCGTACCGCTGACAGGTAACTACACATCACCAGACACTACCCCTACTACGTACCGCTGACAGGTAACTACACATCACCAGACACTACCCCTACTACCGTACCGCTGACGGGTAACTACACATCACCAGACACTACCCCTACTACCGTACCGCTGACAGGTAACTACACATCACCAGACACTACCCCTACTACCGTACCGCTGACAGGTAACTACACATCACCAGACACTACCCCTACTACCGTACCGCTGACAGGTAACTACACATCACCAGACACTACCCCTACTACCGTACCGCTGACAGGTAACTACACATCACCAGACACTACCCCTACTACCGTACCGCTGACAGGTAACTACACATCACCAGACACTACCCCTACTACCGTACCGCTGACAGGTAACTACACATCACCAGACACTACCCCTACTACCGTACCGCTGACAGGTAACTACACATCACCAGACACTACCCCTACTACCGTACCGCTGACAGGTAACTACACATCACCAGACACTACCCCTACTACCGTACCGCTGACAGGTAACTACACATCACCAGACACTACCCCTACTACCGTACCGCTGACAGGTAACTACACATCACCAGACACTACCCCTACTACCGTACCGCTGACAGGAACTACACATCACCAGACACTACCCCTACTACCGTACCGCTGACAGGTAACTACACATCACCAGACACTACCCCTACTACCGTACCGCTGACAGGTAACTACACATCACCAGACACTACCCCTACTACCGTACCGCTGACAGGTAACTACACATCACCAGACACTACCCCTACTACCGTACCGCTGACAGGTAACTACACATCACCAGACACTACCCCTACTACCGTACCGCTGACAGGTAACTACACATCACCAGACACTACCCCTACTACCGTACCGCTGACAGGTAACTACACATCACCAGACACTACCCCTACTACCGTACCGCTGACAGGTAACTACACATCACCAGACACTACCCCTACTACCGTACCGCTGACAGGTAACTACACATCACCAGACACTACCCCTACTACCGTACCGCTGACAGGTAACTACACATCACCAGACACTACCCCTACTACCGTACCGCTGACAGGTAACTACACATCACCAGACACTACCCCTACTACCGTACCGCTGACAGGTAACTACACATCACCAGACACTACCCCTACTACCGTACCGCTGACAGGTAACTACACATCACCAGACACTACCCCTACTACCGTACCGCTGACGGGTAACTACACATCACCAGACACTACCCCTACTACCGTACCGCTGACAGGTAACTACACATCACCAGACACTACCCCTACTACCGTACCGCTGACAGGTAACTACACATCACCAGACACTATCCCTACTACCGTACCGCTGACAGGTAACTACACATCACCAGACACTACCCCTACTACCGTACCGCTGACAGGTAACTACACATCACCAGACACTACCCCTACTACCGTACCGCTGACAGGTAACTACACATCACCAGACACTACCCCTACCACCGTACCGCTGACAGGTAACTACACATCACCAGACACTACCCCTACTACCGTACCGCTGACAGGTAACTACACATCACCAGACACTACCCCTACTACCGTACGGCTGACAGGTAACTACACATCACCAGACACTACCCCTACTACCGTACCTAAACCAGGAAGGTAACCAGGTTTTTGATGGAAGATTGTTGTCCCTCCCAAAGTAAATAAAAACTGTTTCTTGTGTAAATCCCAAAGTAACACCAGCTGTCCTCCCTCCTCCGTTCCCAGAACTCCATCCGCCACAACCTGTCCCTGAACCGTTACTTCCTGAAGGTGGCTCGGAGCCAGGAGGAGCCTGGGAAAGGTAGTTTCTGGCGCGTGGACTCGGCCTCAGAGGGGAAGCTGGTGGAGCAGGCCTTCAGGAAGAGACGGCAGAGGGGCGTGGCCTGCTTCCGCACGCCGTTCGGACCGCTCTCATCCAGGTACGACCCCTGACCTCTGACCCCTGACCTCTGACCCCTGGCCTTAGGTAACGCAGCTGATTCAGCTAAAGAAGGTTGTGAAAGAAAACTGGTTAGTAGAACCAGGTGTGTTAGTGCAGGGCTGGAGGAAAAGCCTGCATACACATTAGCCTCTCTTTAGACCCTTCTCCTTGATGTAGTATGACCTGTTAGTTAAACAGTTATAATCTGTCTCTGTTTAACCCTCCTCTCTCTCTCTCTCTCTCTCTCTCTCTCTCTCTCTCTCTCTCTCTCTCTCTCTCTCTCTCTCTCTCTCTCTCTCTCTCTCTCTCTCTCTCTCTCTCTCTCTCTCTCTCTCTCTCTCTCTCTCTCTCTCTCTCTCTCTCTCTCTCTCTCTCTCTCTCTCTCTCTCTCTCTCTCTCTCTCTCTCTCTCTCTCTCTCTGTCTCTCACCTGTATCTCTCTTTCTCTCTCTCTCTCTCTCTGTCTTTCTCCTGTATCTCTCCATCTCTCTCTCTCTCTCTCCCTCTCTCTCTCTCTCTCTCTCTCCTCTCTGTTAAACAGTTATAATCTGTCTGTTTCTCTGTTTAACCCTCCCTCTCTCTCCCTCTCTCTCTCTCTTTCTCTCCTCTGTCAGTTACAGTTATAATCTGTCTGTTTCTGTCTGTTTAACCCTCTCATCTCTCTCTCTGCTTCTGCTCTCATGTGATTGGATAGAACAAAGTAAGTCTGTCTAGCTCGCAGTAAGATGTGTTTGTGAGTGAGTGTGTGTCTGTGAGTGAGTGTGTGTCTGTGAGTGAGTGTGTGTCTGTGAGTGAGTGTGTGTCTGTGAGTGAGTGTGTGTCTGTGAGTGAGGGTGTGTCTGTGAGTGAGTGTGTGTCTGTGAGGGTGTGTCTGTGAGGGTGTGAGACAATCCTGGAGTGTGTGTTTGCTCTTTGCTCTCACCTTTTGAAAAGTCCCATTCAGTCTGTTTGACTTGAGTTAGTGTGTTTTACTGAAGGACCGTGTTAGACTTGAGTTAGTGTGTTTAACTGAAGGACCGTGTTTGACTTGAGTTAGTGTGTTTTATTGAAGAACCGTGTTTGACTTGAGTTAGTGTGTTTTACTGAAGGACCGTGTTTGACTTGAGTTAGTGTGTTTTACTGAAGGACCCTGTTTGACTTGAGTTAGTGTGTTTTATTGAAGGACGCTGTTTGACTTGAGTTAGTGTGTTTTATTGAAGGACGCTGTTTGACTTGAGTTAGTGTGTTTTACTGAAGGACCCTGTTTGACTTGAGTTAGTGTGTTTTATTGAAGGACGCTGTTTGACTTGAGTTAGTGTGTTTTACTGAAGGACCCTGTTTGACTTGAGTTAGTGTGTTTGCATCATTTTTATGCCCTAACCATCTCTCTCTCCCCCTCTCTCCCTCTATCCCCCTCCCTCTCTCCCCCTCCCTCTCTCCCCCCTCCCCCTCTCTCCCCCTCCCTCTATCCCCCTCCCTCTCTCCCCCCTCCCCCTCTCTCCCCCTCCCCCTCTCTCCCCCTCTCTCCCTCTCTCCCCCTCTCTCCCTCTCTCCCCCTATCTCCCTCTCTCCCCCTATCTCCCTCTCTCCCCCCTCCCCCTCTCTCCCCCTCTCCCTCTCTCCCTCCCTCCCTCTCCCCCCTCTCCCCACCCCTCCCCCTCTCCCCCTCTCCCCCTCCCCCCATCTCCCTCTCTCCCCCCTTTCCCCTCTAGGAGTGCCCCAGCCTCCCCCACCCACCAGGGTCTCCTCTCCCCCCCCTCCAGTGGTGTCCAGACCCCAGAGTGTCTCTCTAGAGAAGGGTCTCCTCTGTCTCATGACCACACCCACCACCACGACCTGGCTCATAAACTGGCCTCCGTACCAGAGTACAGATATACACAGAGCGCCCCAGGTAGGAACACATCTACACTGTAACCTATCCTCCGTACCAGATACACAGATACACAGGTAAGAACACATCTACAGATGCTCAGACATCACAACTAAAGAAGGTGTGTTTTTCCCCCACCCTCCCCCCAGGTTCTCCAGTTCACGGCCAGCCTGTGATCATGGCTGCCCCGCCCCACCCCCTGCCCTCGGGGATGGGTAAACCCCTAGCCTTGTTCGGTGGGGGACAGACCCTCCACATGCTGCAGAGCCCCCCCAGTACCCTCACTATGCTCCGTCTGGTCACCACGGCTACGGCCTCTCACCCCGCCAACGGGTACATCCTCACCCCCGGGGGGGGACAGAGTCATGGTAATACCAGCGCTGGCCAGCAGGGAGCAGAGGGCAGCGGCGAGCATAGAGGTACGGCGAGACTGTGGCCCAATCCCAAATGGACCCCTAGACCCTAGACAATCTGAGAGGATTTCACAGGTGTTGGTAATATGGTGATATGGTAATATGGTGATATGGTGATATGGTAATATGGTGATATGGTAATATGGTGATATGGTGATATGGTGATATGGTGATATGGTAATATGGTGATATTGTAATAGGGTGAGATGGTGAGATGGTAATATGTTAATATGGTGATATGGTAATATAGTGAGATGGTGATATGGTAATATAGTGAGATGGTGATATGGTAATATGGTGATATGGTAATATAGTGAGATGGTGATATGGTGATATGGTAATATAGTGAGATGGTGATATGGTAATATGGTGATATGGTGATATGGTAATATGGTAATATAGTGATATGGTAATATGGTAATATAGTGATATGGTAATATAGTGATATGGTAATATAGTGAGATGGTGATATAGTGAGATGGTGATATGGTAATATGGTGATATGGTGGTATTGTAATAGGGTGATATGGTGATATGGTAATATGTTAATATGGTGATATGGTAATATAGTGAGATGGTGATATGGTGATATGGTGATATAGTGAGATGGTGATATGGTAATATAGTGAGATGGTGATATGGTAATATAGTGAGATGGTAATATGGTGATATGGTAATATAGTGAGATGGTGATATGGTAATATGGTGATATGGTAATATGGTGATATGGTAATATAGTGAGATGGTGATATGGTAATATGGTGATATGGTAATAGCTCTACCTTGCCCTCTGATTGGCTAGGTGGAAATTTAACCATATTGCTTCTACCAATCAAGTCCTCTGAAATCTCCACAAGTGTATTGTGGGTAGGGTCTAGGTCTCCATTTGGATATGTTGCATACTGTGTGTGTTTGTGTGTATAGATACATATATACATACATACAGTGGGGAGAACAAGTATTTGATACACTGCCGATTTTGCAGGTTTTCCTACTTACAAAGCATGTAGAGGTCTGTAATTTTTATCATAGGTACACTTCAACTGTGAGAGACGGAAAAATCCAGAAAATCACATTGTATGATTTTTAAGTAATTAATTTGCATTTTATTGCATGACATAAGTATTTGATCACCTACCAACCAGTAAGAATTCCGGCTGTCACAGACCTGTTCGTTTTTCTTTAAGAAGCCCTCCTGTTCTCCACTCATTACCTGTATTAACTGCACCTGTTTGAACTCGTTACCTGTATAAAAGACACCTGTCCACACACTCAATCAAACAGACTCCAACCTCTCCACAATGGCCAAGACCAGAGAGCTGTGTAAGGACATCAGGGATCAAATTGTAGACCTGCACAAGGCTGGGATGGGCTACAGGACAATAGGCAAGCAGCTTGGTGAGAAGGCAACAACTGTTGGCGCAATTATTAGAAAATGGAAGAAGTTCAAGATGACGGTCAATGGGCTCCATGCAAGATCGGTCTAGGGCTCCATGCAAGATCTCACCTCGTGGGGCATCAATGATCATGAGGAAGGTGAAGGATCAGCCCAGAACTACACGGCAGGACCTGGTCAATGACCTGAAGAGAGCTGGGACCACAGTCTCAAAGAAAACCATTAGTAACACACTACGCCGTCATGGATTAAAATCCTGCAGCGCACGCAAGGTCCCCCTGCTCAAGCCAGCGCATGTCCAGGCCCGTCTGAAGTTTGCCAATGACCATCTGGATGATCCAGATGAGGAATGGGAGAAGGTCATGTGGTCTGATGAGACAAAAATAGAGCTTTTTGGTCTAAACTCCACTTGGCGTGTTTGGAGGAAGAAGAAAGAAGAGTACAACCCCAAGAACACCATTCTAACCGTGAAGCATGGAGGTGGAAACATCATTCCTTGGGGATGCTTTTCTGCAAAGGGGACAGGACGACTGCACTGTATTGAGGGGAGGATGGATGGGGCCATGTATCGTGAGATCTTGGCCAACAACCTCCTTCCCTCAGTAAGAGCATTGAAGATGGGTCGTGGCTGGGTCTTCCAGTATGACAACGACCCGAAACACACAGCCAGGGCAACTAAGGAGTGGCTCCGTAAGAAGCATCTCAAGGTCCTGGAGTGGCTTAGCCAGTCTCCGGACCTGAACCCAATGGAAAATCTTTGGAGGGAGCTGAAAGTTCGTATTGCCCAGCGACAGCCCCGAAACCTGAAGGATCTGGAGAAGGTCTGTATGGAGGAGTAGGCCAAAATCCCTGCTGCAGTGTGTGCAAACCTGGTCAAGACCTACAGGTATGATCTCTGTAATTGCAAACAAAGGTTTCTGTACCAAATATTAAGTTCTGATTTTCTGATGTATCAAATACTTATGTCATGCAATAAAATGCAAATTAATTACTTAAAAATCATACAATGTGATGTTCTGGATTTTGGTTTTAGATTCCGTCTCTCACAGTTGAAGTGTACCTATGATAAAAAATTACAGACCTCTACATACTTTGTAAGTAGGAAAACCTGCAAAATCGGCAGTGTATCAAATACTTGTTCTCCCCACTGTATATAGTACCGGTATATACACTACCGGTCAAACGTTTTAGAACACCTACTCATTCAAGGGTTTTTCTTTATTTTTACTATTTTCTACATTGTAGAATAATAGTGAAGACATCAAAACTATGGGAGACCCATGGTGGCGGCGCACAATTGGCCCAGCGTCGTCCAGGGTAGGGGAGGGAATGGCCGGCAGGGATGTAGCTCAGTTGATAGAGCATGGCGTTTGCAACGCCAGGGTTGTGGGTTCGATTCCCACGGGGGGCCAGTATAAAAAAATATGTATTCACTAACTCTAAGTCGCTCTGGATAAGAGCGTCTGCTAAATGACTAAAATGTAAAATGTAAAATGTATATAATAATATAATAATAATAATAATATGCCATTTAGCAGACGCTTTTATCCAAAGCGACTTACAGTCATGTGCGCATACATTTTTACGTATGGGTGGTCCCGGGGATCGAACCCACTACCCTGGCGTTACAAGCGCCATGCTCTACCAATTGAGCTACAGAGGACCACATATTATATATACAGTTGAAGTCGGAATTTTACATACACCTTAGCCAAATACATTTAATCTCAGTTTTTCACAATTCCTGACATTTAATCCTAGTAAAAATTCCATGTCTTAGGTCAGTTAGGATCACCACTTTATTTTAAGAATGTGAAATGTCAGAATAATATTAGATAATTATTTATTTCAGCTTTTATTTCTTTCATCACATTCCCAGTGGGTCAGAAGTTTACATGCACTCAATTAGTATTTGGTAGCATTGCCTTTAAATTGTTTAACTTGGGTCAAACGTTTCGGGTAGCCTTCCACAAGCTTCCCACAATAAGTTGGGTGAATTTTGGCCCATTCCTCCTGACAGAGCAGGTGTA
>NW_028161403.1:0-1000 GCF_964263955.1 Coregonus lavaretus
AGAGAGGGATGAGGGAGAGAGAGAGGGATGGAGGGAGAGAGAGAGGGATGGAGGGAGAGAGAGAGGGATGGAGGGAGAGAGAGGAGGGAGGGATGCAGGGAGAGAGAGAGGGAGGGGTGCAGGGAGAGAGAGAGGGAGGGATGCAGGGAGAGAGAGAGGGAGGGATGCAGGGAGAGAGAGAGGGAGGATGCAGGAGAGAGAGAGGAGGGTGCAGGGAGAGAGAGAGGGAGGATGCAGGGAGAGAGAGAGGGAGGGATGCAGGGAGAGAGAGAGGGAGGGATGCAGGGAGAGAGAGAGGGATGGAGAGAGAGAGGGATGGAGGGAGATTCAACTACTATATTAGGCCATATTGCAGTGGTCTAAGGCACTGCATCGCAGTGCTAGCTGTGCCACTAGAGATCCTGGTTCGAATTCAGGCTCTGTCGTAGCCGGCCGCGACCGGGAGACCCATGGGGCGGCGCACAATTGGCCCAGCATCGTCCAGGGTAGGGGAGGGAATGGCCGGCAGGGATGTAGCTCAGTTGGTAGAGCATGGCGTTTGCAACGCCAGGGTTGTGGCTTTGATTCCCACGGGGGGGCCGGTATGAAAAATAAAAAAAGAATGTATGCACTCACTAACTGTAAGTCGCTCTGGATAAGAGCGTCTGCTAAATGACTAAAATGTAAATATTGGAATTACTGGCAGTCATTGAAACTGTGTAGCCAATGGAGAGCTGTGTGTTTGAGAGGAGAGTGTGTTTAACATGCTAGGACTGTAGTGCAGGGTAGGAAACTGTCTCTTAGGATCTGAACATCCAAATATCTCGCTTACACAGCAGATGATGCTATGGGCTCTCTCTCTCTCTCCCTCTCTCTCTCCCTCTCTCTCTCCCTCTCTCTCTCCCTCTCTCTCTCCCTCTCTCCCTCTCCCTCTCCCTCTCTCTCTCTCCCCTCTCTCTCTCTCTCTCTCTCTCTCTCTCTCTCTCTCTCCCTCCCTCTCTCCCTCTCTCTCTCCCTCTCT
>NW_028161402.1:0-5623 GCF_964263955.1 Coregonus lavaretus
ACATGACAGCCTGCTTATAGTTTGCCAAAAGGCACCTAAAGGACTCTCAGACCATGAGAAACAAGATTCTCTGGTCTGATGATACCAAGATTGAACCCCTTGGCCTGAATGCCAAGCATCACATCTGGAGGAAACCTGGCACCATCCCTACGGTGAAGCATGGTGGTGGCAGCATCATGCTGTGGGGATGTTTTTCAGTGGCAGGGACTGGGAGACTAGTCAGGATCGAGGGAAAGATTAATTGAGCAATGTACAGAGAGATCCATGATGAAAACCTGCTCCAGAGCGCTCAGGACCTCCGACTGGAGTGAAGGTTCACCTTCCAACAGGACAACAACCCTAAGCACACAGCCAAAGACAACGCAGGAGTGACTTCGGGACAAGTCTCTGAATGTCCTTGAGTGGCCCAGCCAGAGCCCGGACTTGAACCCGATCAAACATCTCTGGAGAGACCTGAAAATAGCTGTGCAGCGACGCTCCCCATCCAACCTGACAGAGCTTGAAAGGATCTAGGAGAAGAATGGGAAACTCCCCAAATACAGGTGTGCCAAGCTTGTAGCGTCATACCCAAGCAGACTCGAGGCTGTAATCGCTGCCAAAGGTGCTTCAACAAAACACTGAGTAAAGGGTCTGAATACTTATGTAATTGTGATATTTCCACTTTTAAAACCTGTTTTTGCTTTGTCATTATGGGGTATTGTGTGTAGATTGATGAGGAGAAAAAAACGATTTAATACATTTTAGAATAAGGCTGTAACGTAACAAAATGTGAGAAAAGTCAAAGGGTCTGAATACTTTCCAGATGCACTGTATGCTGTCGGAGGAGCATAGAGGAGAACAGCAAAGCTAGATGATAGTCCAACTCTTACCTAAGCATGGTCCTGGCTGACCCGGCGAATGAACTCCATCACAACTTCATTCCCCACAGCCTGAGCCTAAGAGAGAGAGGGAAAAGAAAAACCTAACGATCAGTCTTTCATAGTCTGGGTTACCTTTACCGTACATATCCTTTACTATCCATGTTACATAACTAGTCTGGGTTACCTTTACCGTACACATCCTTTACTATCCATGTTACATAACTAGTCTGGGTTACCTTTACCGTACACATCCTTTACTATCCATGTTACATAACTAGTCTGGGTTAACTTTACCGTACACATCCTTTACTGTCCTTGTTACATAACTAGTCTGGGTTAGCTTTACCGTACACATCCATGTTACATAACTAGTCTGGGTTACCTTTACCGTACACATCCTTTACTAGCCATGGTACATAACTAGTCTATGGTTATCTTTACTGTATACATCCTTTACTATTGTTGGGTACTAACTGCTAATCTTCAAATATGAAATATCCTTATTCATGTTACCATATTAGAACTGAGGGTATGGAAATCTACTGAGTGAGAAAGTTAACATTCTGTCAGAACATGTTATTGTTCAATCTCAGGTATCCTATGGAGAGGAGAAGGGTCACAGTCTGGTTCCAGTCAACAGATAAGGTGGGACAGCCGTGAGTTGGGGAGGAGTGAGGAATTTGGGCCAAGGTGAGGTCAGAGGAAGTGAGAAAGAACAGGCATCACTAAAGTCCTGTCTAGCAACAGAGATGTATTGGTTGTCCAGATGTGCAAGGAGGAGACTCAGCGTAGGAGGAAGGTATAAATATATGTGCTTGTGTAAACATCTCTTTGTCTTTGCAGCTGTTTGACCCATTGGGTGAATAAACTTGGTTTGAGCTTTGACTAGTTGTCCATTAGTTTTTCACTCTGTTTGTCAGAACTTAACCCTATCCATGTTACATAACGAGTCTGGGTTACCTTTACCGTACACATCCTTTACTATCCATGTTAAATAACTGTTCTGGCTTAACCCCCTGAAAAAATACTATAGTATACTATGGTATAAACACTATAGTATTCACTGTAGTGTTTTTGCAGGCTAAAGTCAGCAAAAACACTACAGTAAATACTACAGTCCGCAAAAACACTACAGCAAATACTACAGTCTGCATTAATATTTTAATTTTAACAGTAATTATTATAGTATATACTACAGTTTTTTACTACAGTATTTACACTATATTGAACTGTAAATACTACAGTACACAATGGTATCCTACAGTAAATACTGTAGTATTTTTGCGGACTGTAGTATACTGTAGTATTTGCTGTAATGTTTTTGTGGACTGTAGTATTTACTGTAGTGTTTTTGGGGACATTACTATTGTATTTATTATAGTGTTTTTATTTTATTATCTTTGACATAGAAGTGTGGGCTTTCTCCTTGAGGAAACCTACTGGAGAAATGCTAAAAGAGCACATTTTCCATAACCTGTAAGTAAGTAGGACTGGGGTCTGAACAGATAGGCTCAGAGATTCTGCTCTTTTCTATAACCCTGGACATTTACATTTACATTTTAGTCATTTAGCAGACGCTCTTATCCAGAGCGACTTACAGTTAGTGAATACATATATTTTTTTATACTGGCCCCCCGTGGGAATCATACCCACAACCCTGGCGTTGCAAACGCCATGCTCTATCAACTGAGCTACATCCCTGCCGGCCATTCCCTCCCCTACCCTGGACGACGCTGGGCCAATTGTGCACCGCCCATGAGTCTCCCGGTCGCGAATTGGACCCACTCCAATTCGCATACCGCCCTAACAGATGACACAATCTTAATTGCACTTCACACTGCCCTCTCCCACCTGGACAAGAGTGGAAATAACAATGTGAGAATGCTGTTCATAGACTACATCTCAACGTTCAACCCACAGTCCTCTCCAAGATCATCATCAATCTAGGGACCCTGGGACTGAACCCCTCTCTCTGCAACTGGAGGGGACTATGGACTTCCTGACGGGCCGGCCCCAGGTGGTGAAGGTAGGCAAATACACTCCGCCACGCTGACCCTCAACACGGGGGCCCCTCAGGAGTGTGTGATTAATCCCCTCCTGTACTCCCTCTTCACCCACGACTGCGTGGCCACGCACGACTCCAACACCCTCATCAAGTTTGCTGACGACATGACGGTGGTAGGCCTGATCCCGACGGCGATGAGACAGCCTACAGGGAGGAGGTCAGAGACTTGGTAGTGTGGTGCCAGGACAACAACCTCTCCTTCAACGTCAGTAAGACCAATGAGCTGATTGTGGACTATAGGAGAAAGAGGAGAGAGCACGCCACAATCCACATCGACGGGGCTGTTGTGGAGAGGGTTGAGAGCTTCAAGTTCCTTGGCTTCCACATCACTAAGGACTTAACATGGTCCACACACCCCCGCATAGTCATGAAGAGGGCACGGCAGCGCCTCTACTCCCTCAGGAAGTTGAAAAGATTTGGCATGGGCCCTCGGATCCTCAAAAAGTTATACAGCTGCACTATCGAGAGCATCTTGACTGGCTGCATCACCGCTTGGATTGGCAAATGCACCACCCTTGACCGCAAAGCGCTACAGAGGGTGGTGCGGACAGCCCAGTACATCACTGGGGCCAAGCTCCATGCCATCCAGGACCTCTATATCAGGCAGTGTCAGAGGAAGGCTGCTAAATAGCTAGACTGCAAAATAGTCAATGAATGGTTCCCAAACTATATGCACTGTCTATCTTGCACTGACCCTACGCACACTCACGGTTTTGTACTGAGTGTACAAAACATTAGGAACACTCTTTCAATGACAGACTGACCAGGTGAATCCAGGTGAAATCTATAATCCCTTATTGATGTCACCTGTTAAATCCACTTCAATCAGTGTAGAAGGGGAGGAGACAGGTTAAAGAAGGATTTTTAAGCCTTGAGACATGGATTGTGTATGTGTGCCATTCAGAGGGTGAATGGGCAAGAAATAAGATTTAAGTGCCTTTGAACAGGGTATGGTAGTAGGTGCCTGGCGCACCGGTTTGAGTGTGTCAAGAACTGCAATGCTGCTGGGTTTTCCCGTGTGTATCAAAAATGGTCCACCACCCAAAGGACATCCAGCCAACTTGACAGCTGTGGGAAGCATTGGAGTCAACATAGGCCAGCGTCCCTGTGGAATACTTCGACACCTTGTAAAGTCCATACCCTGACAAATTGAGGCTGTTCTGAGGACAAAAGGGGGTGCAACTCAATATTAGGAAGATGTTCCTAATGTTTTGTACACAGTGTACAGTGAGGGAAAAAAGTATTTGATCCCCTGCTGATTTTGTATGTTTGCCCACTGATAAAGAAATGATCAGTCTATAATTTTAATGGTAGGTTTATTTGAACAGTGAGAGACAGTATAACAACAAAGAAATCCTGAAAAACGCATGTCAAAGATGTTATGAATTTATTTGCATTTTAATGAGGGAAATAAGTATTTGACCCCCTCTCAATTAGAAAGATTTCTGGCTCACAGGTGTCTTTTATACAGGTAACGAGCTGAGATTAGGAGCACTCTCTTAATCTCAGCTTGTTACCTGTATAAAGACACCTGTCCACAGAAGCAATCAATAAATCAGATTCCAAACTCTCCACCATGGCCAAGATCAAAGAGCTCTCCATGGATGTCAGGGACAATATTGTAGACCTATACAAGGCTGGAATGGGCTACAAGACCATCGCCAAGCAGCTTGGTGAGAAGGTGACAACAGTTGGTGCGATTATTCGCAAATGGAAGAAACACAAAATACAGTGGGGAAAAAAAGTATTTAGTCAGCCACCAATTGTGCAAGTTCTCCCACTTAAAAAGATGAGAGAGGCCTGTAATGTTCATCATAGGTACACGTCAACTATGACAGACAGAATGAGAAAAAATTATCCAGAAAATCACATTGTAGGATTTTTAATGAATTTATTTGCTAATTATGGTGGAAAATAAGTATTTGGTCAATAACAAAAGTTTCTCAATACTTTGTTATATACCCTTTGTTGGCAATGACACAGGTCAAACGTTTTCTGTAAGTCTTCACAAGGTTTTCACACACTGTTGCTGGTATTTTGGCCCATTCCTCCATGAAGATCTCCTCTAGAGCAGTGATGTTTTGGGGCTGTCGCTGGGCAACACGGACTTTCAACTCCCTCCAAAGATTTTCTATGGGGTTGAGATCTGGAGACTGGCTAGGCCACTCCAGGACCTTGAAATGCTTCTTACGAAGCCACTCCTTTGTTGCCCGGGCGGTGTGTTTGGGATCATTGTCATGCTGAAAGACCCAGCCACGTTTCATATTCAATGCCCTTGCTGATGGAAGGAGGTTTTCACTCAAAATCTCACGATACATGGCCCCATTCATTCTTTCCTTTACACGGATCAGTCGTCCTGGTCCCTTTGCAGAAAAACAGCCCCAAAGCATGATGTTTCCACCCCCATGCTTCACAGTAGGTATGGTGTTCTTTGGATGCAACTCAGCATTCTTTGTCCTCCAAACACGACGAGTTGAGTTTTTACCAAAAAGTTATATTTTGGTTTCATCTGACCATATGACATTCTCCCAATCCTCTTCTGGATCATCCAAATGCACTCTAGCAAACTTCAGATGGGCCTGGACATGTACTGGCTTAAGCAGGGGGAAACGTCTGGCACTACGTCCCTGGCGGCGTAGTGTGTTACTGATGGTAGGCTTTGTTACTTTGGTCCCAGCTCTCTGCAGGTCATTCACTA
>NW_028161401.1:2500-57500 GCF_964263955.1 Coregonus lavaretus
ATGAAGTCTTTGGGTAACATTAGAATACCAGTTTTATTTATTTAAAATAACAAAATAGCATTTTCATTAGTTTTTGTTACTGTATGCTATATGTAAAAAATAATACTTTGTAGAGACACCTTTTGCAGCAATTACAGATGCAAGTATCTTGGGGTATGTCTCTATAAGCTTGGCACATCTAGCCACTGGGAGTGTTGCCCATTCTTCAAGGCAAAACTGCTCCAGCTCCTTCAAGTTGGATGGGTTCCACTGGTGTACAGCAATCTTTAAGTCATACCACAGATTCTCAATTGGATTGAGGTCTGGGCTTTTGTCTAGGCCATTCCAAGACATTTAAATGTTTCCCCTTAAACCACTTGAGTGTTGCTTTAGCAGTATGCTTAGGGTCATTGTCCTGCTGGAAGGTGAACCTCCATCACAGTCTCAAATCTCTGGAAGACTGAAACAGTTTTCCCTCAAGAATTTCCCTGTATTTAGCGCCATACATCATTCCTTCAATTCTGACCAGGTTCCCAGTCCCTGCCGATGAAAAACATCCCCACAGCATGATGCTGCAACCACCATACTTCACTGTGGGGATGGTGTTCTCGGGGTGATGAGAGGTGTTGGGTTTGCGCCAGACATAGTGTTTTCCTTGATGGCCAAAAAGCTCAATTTTAGTTTAATCTGACCAGAGTACCTTCTTCCATATGTTTGGGGAGTCTCCCACATGCCTTTTGGCGAACACCAAACGTGTTTGCTTATTTGTTCTTTAAGCAATGGCTTTTTTCTGGCCTATCTTCCGTAAAGCCCAGCTCTGTGGAGCGTATGGCTTAAAGTGGTCCTATGGACAGATACTCCAATCTCCGCTGTGGAGCTTTCCAGCTCCTTCAGGGTTATCTTTGGTCTCTTTGTTGCGTTTTGGTGGGCTCTCTTGGCAGGTTTGTTGTCTCTGCTCTCTTGGCAGGTTTGTTGTGGTGCCATATTCTTTCTATCTTTTAATAATGGATTTAATGGTGCTCCGTGGGATGTTCAAAGTTTTGGAAATGTTTTTATAACCCAACCCTGATCTGTACTTCTCCTCAGCTTTGTCCCTGACATGTTTGGAGAGCTCCTTGATCTTCATGTTGCCGCTTGCTTGGTGGTGTCCCTTGCTTAGTGGTGTTGCAGACTCTGGGGCCTTTCAGAACAGGTGTATATATACTGAGATCATGTGACACTTAAATTGCACACAGGTGGACTTTATTTAACTAATTATGTGACTTCTGAAGGTAATTGGTTGCACCAGATCTTATTTTGGGGCTTCATTGCAAAGGGGGTGAATACATATGCACACACCACTTTTCCGTTATTTATTTTTTAGTATTTTTTTAAACAAGTTATTGTTTTAATTTCACTTCACCAATTTGGACTATTTTGTGTATGTCCATTACATGAAATCCAAATAAAAATCTATTTAAATTACAGGTTGTAATGCAACAAAATAGGAAAAACGCCAAGGGGGATGAATACTTTTGCAAGGCACTGTATGAAACAGAAAGCATACTTGTTGGAACACTTATTTTTATAATTACAAAATGAGAAAAAATAAGAAACCCGCACACTGATACCAGCAAGAGCAGTGATACTATCAAGAGCAGTGATACTATCAAGAGCAGTGATACTTTCAAGAGCAGTGATACTATCAAGAGCAGTGATGCCAGCAGGAGCAGTGATACTAGCAAGAGCAGTGATACTATCAAGAGCAGTGATACTATCAATAGCAGTGATACCATCAAGAGCAGTGATACCATCAAGAGCAGTGATACCATCAAGAGCAGTGTGAGGGTTTCTTCTTTTTTCTCATCTTATTCAACTGTTACCATGCACCTGCAAAAAAGATAGCTCAGATGTGCGACGCATGGTCAGCAAGAAGCGTGGTCAAATGATGAAAACATCAGTAGCCTGAACGTCATTATGATCACCAAGTGGCCTTGATAAATAGTGAAAAATCAGCACGAAAGCTATAATGGCATTATAATGAACATACTGTCAACAGTCAAATATTGTCATCTCATGCTTACATTGTGTGCATCTTCACGCAATGGCATCAGTTGGATTTCATTTAGCTGTTATCCCTTGTCCTAACAGTTGACACAGATGTAACTTTACCTTGCTTGGCACACTTTGACATACCTTTGTCTGGTTGTAGTTTGTAATAGTCTCCGGTTCTGTCTTTATTGTGTCCCGTTGTCTTGGTCGTTCTTCAGCACCTTGGTGGGGTACAACGGCTGTGCAGGAGCCTTATTTTGCGCAGAGGGAAGGAGCTCCCGTCTCACTTTGGTCATGGTGCCGGCCAGGCTTGTTGTTGTTTTTTGCAAGCAACTTGTTCCACCAATGACAGTGAAGTGAAGAAATTGTCCATGGTGACATTTCTCAAATTGCCAACGTAAGGTTCCACAAGCCTCGTCACCACATTCTCCAAAACTCGCTCACCTGTTGCCTGATGTGGATCATTTCCCAGATATTGAAAAGCCGCTCAGCATTTACAATTACGCTCTCACTGTGTAGCCTACTCTGAGTAGACCACGCAATGGCGGTCGACTTATCAAGAGTAGATTGATAAGACTGTTTGGATTCTGTGGACTAAAACTGGTTATAACTCAAGTTCTGTTTGTGATATTAAGATTCTAACACCAACAGTGCGTTGTGTAGACTTATTTAGGAAAGGTCAAGGACGGAGGGGGGGCATGACTTTAAAAATGGCAGAGTAATAAAAACATTTAATTCATGAGCAGTCAAAATAACCGCTTTAGCGGTTCTAGTGTTAAACAGGTTAACATTCACAAGGCCGCAGGTCCAGACGGATTACCAGGACGTGTACTCAGAGCATGCGCTGAGCAGCTGGCAAATGTCTTCACTGAAATGTTAAACCTCTCCTGGCCCAGTCTGTAATACCTACATGTTTCAAGCAGACCACCACAGTCGATGTGCACAAGAACGCCAAGGTAACCTGCCTAAATGACTATCGCCCCGTAGCACTCACATCTGTAGCCCATGAAGAGCTTTGAAAGGCTGGTCATGGCTCACATCATCACTACCATCCCAGACACGCTGGACCCACTCCGATTCGCATACCGCCCCAACAGTTCCACAGATGACACAATCTCTATCGCACTCCACACTGCCCTTTCCCACCTGGACAAAAGGAACACCTATGTGAGAATGCTGCTCATTGACTACAGCTCAGTGTTCAACACCATAGTGCCCTCAAAGCTCATCTCTAAGCTAAGGACGCTGGAACTGAACACCTCCCTCTGAAATGGATCCTGGACTTCCTGACGGGCCACCGCCAGGTGTTGAAGGTAAGCAACAACACACCTGCCACGTTGACCCTCAACACGTGGGCCCCTCAGGGGTGTGTGCTTAGTCCATGATGAGTGAGCCTACAGGGAGGAGGTCAGAGACTTAGCAGTGTGGTGCCGGAACAGAAACCTCTCCCTCAAAATCAGTAAGACCAAGGGGCTGATCGTGGACTATATGACAAAGAGGGGAGAGCACGCCCCCTTCCACATCGACGGGGTTGTACTGGAGTGGGTAGTGAACTTTAAGTTTCTCGGTGTCCACATCACTAAGAAAGTATCATGGTCCACACTCACCAACACAGTCGCGAAGAAGACATGAGCACAGGAGGCTGAAAAGGGCCCTCAGATCCTCAAAATGTTCTGCAGCTGCACCATTGAGAGCATCTTGACATGCTGTATCACCGCTTGGTATGGCAACTGCTTGGAATCCGACCTCAAGGCGCTAAAGAGGGTAGTGCGCACGGCCCAGTACATCACTGGGGTCAAGCTTCCTGCCATCCAGGACCTCTATAAAAGGTGGTGTCAGAGGTATAAAAGGTGGTGTCAGAGGAAGGCCCAAAAAATGGACAAAGACTCCAGCCACCCTAGTCATAGACTGTTCTCTCTGCTACCGCACGGCAAGCGGTACCGATGCACCAAGTCTGGAACCAACAGGAACCTGAACAGCTTCTAACCCCAAGCCATAAAACTTGCTTCAAATAGTTCAATAGTTAACCAAATAGCAACCCAGAATATCTGCATTGACCCTTTTTTCCCTAACTCTTTTGACTCATCACATACGCTGCTGTTACTGTTTATTATCTATCATGTTGCCTAGTCACTTTATCCCTACCTATATGTACATATCTACTTCAATGTCCTCGTACCCCTGCACATCGACTGGTACTGGTACCATGTGTATATAGCCTAGTTAGCATTACTCATTGTCTATTTATTCCTCATGTTTTTATTTCTCATTTTTTCTCTCTGCACTACAGGCCCTCTGCATTTTTCACTGTTGGTCTACACCTCAATCTGTCTCACTCCCTCTCTCTATCTCTCTCTCTCTCTCTTTCCCCCCCACTCTCTATCTATCTCTCTCCCTCTCTTTCTTTCTCCACCCAATTCTCTCTCTCTCCCTCTCCTCTCTCCCTCCCTCTCTCTCTTTCTCTCCCACCTTTCTCTCTCTCCCACTCTTTCTTTCTTTCTCTCTCTCTCTCTGTCTGTCTCTCTCTCTCTCTCTATCTCTCTCTCTCTCTATCTATCTATCTCTCTCTCTCTCTCTCTCTCTCTGTCTCTCTCTGTCTGTCTGTCTCTCTCTCTCTCTCTCTCTCTCTCTCTCTCTCTCTCTCTCTCTCTCTCTCTCTCTCTCTCTCTCTCTCTCTCTCTCTCTCTCTCTCTCTCTCTCTCTCTCTCTCTCTCTCTATCTCTCTCTTTCTGCCCCCACAATATACATTGAAATAAAATAATACAAAATAACAAATAATAATATAAAATGGTAGTAAATAATAATAATAAATAATAAATAATAACAACAATAAAATGGTAACAGTCAATAGTAGAAATATAATAAATAGAAAAGGCTAAACATGGAAAATGAAACTATAAATAACTTATAACTAACTAACTGTCATCCTCACCATTACATCAGTACTACAACTACCATCATCATTACTACTACTACTATTACCACCACTGTCATTAAACTGCTATCATTACCATCACCCCTACTACCCGTACCACTAGTATTTAGAATAATAATCACAACAATAATAGTAATAATAATAATAATAATAATAATAATAATAACAATAATAATAATAATAATAATAATAATAATAATAATAATAATAAGTAAGTTACTGTTTACTATGCAGATGTTATTATTCAGTGTCTCTCAGGCTATGGCAGGCAAATACATATTTGACCTCAAAAGGAGCCGTTGCTCCTTCGCCCATTAGTATTTTTAGCTTTTCCTCTGGGTTTAATAAGTTAAAATTTGGAAGTTAAAATTGGGAATAAATTTAGTAATTTCTGTGAATAATGAATCTCCTGGTAAGGAATATTTATCAGAGTAAAGGTTAAAGTGCATCTCTGTTTCTACCTCCCCTGTCGTGCAGTGACCACATACACGCTCCTCTTTGGGTAGCCATGTTTTTTATGTCTGCCGGTTTCTATTGCCAATTGGTGGTCACTCAGCCTGTACTTGGTAAGGATCTGTCTCTCCAATTCATATTCTCTGTTTAGGGCCAGATAGCAATTTAGTCGGCTTTGGGATTTTGTTTCGTTTTTCCTATGTTGTAAATATGAGTCCTTTGATTGGTTCATGATTTTGTTTATTTTAATTATTTCTTTTGAAGCAGTGCTGGTGTCAGCTTGGTTGGTTAGGTCCAACACCAGCTGACTGAGAGGGCTCGTTTCTGGGCTCAGCTCTTGGGTTTGAAGTGCTTTAAATTGGAGACTTGAATTTGGACTTGAATTTAGGTGTAGCCAACATTTTAATGATATTTTTTGTATTTTCATTAACACTGCAAAGCAGCCCAATTCTGCCCTACATGCATTAGTTGGTGTATTTCTTTGGACTTGTAGAATTTTCCGACAGAATTCTGCATGTAGGGCTTCAATTAGATGTTTGTCCCACATTTTAAAGTCCAGTTTATTGAGTGGCTCCCAAACCTCACTTCCGTAAAGAGCTATTGGTAGGATTACGCTGTCAAATATTTTGGTCCAAATTCTAATTGGGATGTTGATTTTGAATAATTTCATTTTTATTGCATACAATGCTCTGCAGGCTTTTTCTTTGAGTGCATTCACTGCCATATTCAAGTTTCCAGATGCAGATATGGCCAGACCAAGGTATGAGTAATTTTTAGTGTGTTCAATTATGGTGTTGTTCAGGGTGAATTTATATTTGTGTTTCTGACATCTGTTTTTTTCTTTCTGGAAAATTTTCTTTTTTTGCAATTTACTGCCAGGGCCCAATTATGGCAATATTGCTCTAGAATGTTAAGGTTCTGTTGAAGACCTTCTTTGGTTGGTGATAGAAGAACCAAATCATCAGCATATAGAAGGTATTTTACCTCTGTGTCAAATAGTGTGAGTCCTGGGACTGCAGAATGGTCCAGCATGTCTGCTAATTCATTTATATATATTTTATATTTTTATTTTACCTTTATTTAACTAGGCAAGTCAATTAAGAACAAATACTTATTTACAATGACGGCCTACACCGGCCAAACCCGGACGACGCTGGGCCAATATATGTTGAAAAGGTTTGGACTCAAACTGCAGCCTTGTCTCACAACTCGACATTGAGAAAATAATAATAATAATACTTTTTTTTTATTTTTTATTTTTTTTATTGCACACTTGTTTTCTGTGTACATGTATTTTATGAAGTCATACACCTTACCACCAAGCCCACTTTGGAGAATTTTGAAGAATAGCCCTTTTTGCCAAATAGAATCGAATGATTTTTTAATGTCGTATATAAAGTCGCATATTCCCCTATAATTATTGGGGTCTGATTTGTCTCCACTGTTGTGGATAGGGGAGATGAGCCCCTGGTTCCACACATCAGGAAAGCAGACAGAAGTTAGTACCATGTTGAACAATTTAACCACAGCATTTTGCAACTCAGGTGTGCTGTTTTTCAGCATTTCATTTCTGATGTTATCTAGACCACAAGCCTTCTTTGGTTTTATAGATTTTAGCTTTTCATTTAGTTCTTGTTGGGTTATTGGGTAATCTAATGGATTTTGGTTGTTTTTAATGACTAATTCAAGGATGTTCCATTTTCCTTGAATTTCCTTGTAAGTCTTTTTGTGGGATGTTTTTGTATAGATTATCAAAATAAGTTTTCAAAATTCATTCATCTTGTATGGCTAATTATTGTGGCTTTGTCGTCCTTAAATTGTTCCACATGTCCCAGAATTGATTTTGGTCAATTGCGTTTTAAATTTCATCAAGTGTCTTTTTGGTATAATTCAATTTCTTGCGTTTCAGTGTATGTTTATATTGTTTCTGTCAGGCTGCCTCCCCTCCTTGTTCGGGCAGGTTTCGGCGTTCATCGTCACCGGCTTACTAGCTACTGCCGCTCCCATTCTCATCACTCCACTTGTCTTGTCTTGTCAATCACACACACTTGTTGCTCATCCCCTAATTAGTCTGTGTATAAGTGTTCCCTCTGCCCCCTCGTCTTTGTGAGTGATTGTTCTATGTGGGAGGAGAGTAGCTCGGTTGAGATACTCTCATTTATTTTGCCAGGGTTGATTTTCCCCTGTGTCATTACATTTATTGTATTTTCTGAGACTGTGTTTGGTCAGGGAGGATTGTTTTCCCTGTACCTGTTTCGATTGCCGTTGTAGGCGCATTGTATGTCTGGAAGGAATAAATCTGCATCCGGTTATTTGACTGACTCCGTCCATCATTCACCACAGAATCACTCACCCGCTGATATGGAGTCAGCAGGAGAAGAACGCATGCCTGGATTCATGGCAAGGGTCCAGGAGCATTCCACGATGCGGGCCAGCTTGGGGGAAGCGATGGATTGGGTTCTTCAGGTCGTCCAATGCCAGGAGAGGAGAGGACCCGATCTGTCGAGACCAGCTGGCCAACCGGATCCAGCCACCTACACCCCAGCACCCGGAGGGATCCAGATATCCCGTGGTTAGCCCTTCACAACCCCAATTTCTCATGGCCGCAGAGGGTTCTTACGGGGTGGTCGCAAGAGTGTCCGGGTAGATGTCTAGGTGTTTCCGTTGGTGCAACAACGGTGGAAAGTCCAGACGGTACCCCCACCGTGCGCATTCCCCCCGAATTCCATGATCTGGCGCTCGCGTTTTCCAAGACACAGGCGACTAAATTACCACCTCATCAGGAGGGGGATTGCACGATAAACCTTCGGGTAGACGCTGTCCCTCCCAGGAGTCATGTGTATCCCCTGTCGCAGGCTGAAACTGAGACTATGGAGATATACGTCACTGAGTCCCTGGGCCAGGGGTATATACGTCCCTCCATTTCACCTGCTTCCTCAAGTTTCTTCTTTGTGAAGAAGAAAGATGCCGGTTTTCGCCGGTGCATTGATTATCGACCACTGAAAAAGGTGACGATACGATTTAGTTATCCTCTTCCCCTCATTCCTTCAGTGATTGAGTCAATGCATGGGGCGCGCTTCTTCACCAAATTAGATCACAGGAGTGCCTACAACCTGGTGCGTATTCAGGAGGGGGATGAGTGGAAAACAGCATTCAGCACAACCTCGGGGCATTATGAATACCTGGTGATGCCCTACGGTTTGATGAATGCTCCATCTGTCTTCCAGTCCTTTGTGAACGAGGTGTTTCGGGACATGCTTGGTCGCGGTGTGGTGGTCTACATCGATGACATCCTGGTGTATTCCGCTTCACGCGCCGAGCATGTGTCCTTGGTTCGCAAGGTACTGTTCTGACTGCTGGAGAATGACCTTCATGCCAAGGCAGAAATGTGTGAGTTTTTCCAGCAGTCAGTCTCCTTCCTCAGATACCGCATTACTACCTCAGGTGTGGAGATGGAGGGTGATCGCATTTCAGCCGTGCGTAATTGGCCGACTCCAACCACGGTTAAGGAGGTGCAGCGCTTCCTTGGCTTTGCCAACTACTATCAGAGGTTTATCCAGGGCTTTGGCAAGGTCGCAGCTCCCATTACCTCCTTGTTGAAGGGTGGGCTGTCCCGGCTCCGCTGGTCTGCTGAGGCTGACCTGGCCTTCAGTAGACTGCGGGGTCTGTTCACCTCAGCCCGATACTGGCCCACCCCGATCCATCACTACCATTCGTGGTGGAGGTGGATGCGTCCGAGGTAGGGATAGGCGCTGTCCTGTCTCAACGCTCGGGCACACCACCCAAGCTCCGCCCCTGTGCCTTCTTTTCTAAGAAGCTCAGCTCGGCGGAGCAGAACTACGGTGTTGGTGATCGTGGGCTGCTGGCTGTTGTCCGACCTTTGACCGTGTGGAGGCATTGGCTCGTAGGGGCGAAACACCCTTTCCTCGTCTGGACAGACCACCGTAACCTGGAGTACATCCGGACAGCGGGGAGGCTTACTCCTCGTCAGGCCAGGTGGGCCCTCTTCTTCACCCGGTTTGATTTCACACTATCATACGTTCTGGGTACGAGGAAGGTGAAGGTAGACGCACTGTCCCGGCTGTATGACACAGAGGAGAGGCCCAGAGACAACACCCCCATACTCCCGGCCTCATGCATTGTGGCGCCGGTAGTATGGGCGATGGTCGCGGATATAGAGCGGGCATTACGCACAGATCCATCTCCACCTCAGTGTCCAGCTGGGCTGCGGTACGTGCCTGCTCTGGGCACACACGTCACTCTCCTCTGCTCAATCGGGTATCGGTCGTACAGTGCGCTGCCTGACCGATAAATACTGGTGGCCTACCTTGGCTAAGGACGTAAGGTTGTACGTCTCCTCCTGCTTGGTGTGCGCCCAGAGTGAGGCACCTAGGCACCTCCCAGCAGGTAAGTTGCAACCATTACCAGTTCCACAACGACCATGGTCTGATCTAAGTATTGATTATCTTACTGATCTTCCCCTCTCCCAAGGTAACACCACCATCCGGGTCATTGTGGACCGCTTTTCGAAGTCCTGCCGCCTCCTTCCTCTGCTCGGTCTCCCCACGGCCCTACAAACTGCGGAGGCCCTGTTTACTCACGTCTTCCGGCACTATGGGGTACCAGAGGATATAGTGTCTGACCGAGGTCCCCAGTTCACGTCTAGGGTCTGGAAGGCGTTCATGGAACGTCTGAGGGTCTTGGTCAGCCTGACCTCTGGATTCCACCCCGAGAGTAATGGGCAGGTGAATCAAGATATGGGTAGGTTCTTGCGGACCTACTGCCAGGACCGGACGGGGGAGTGGTCGGTGTTCTTGCCATGTGCAGAATGTGCCCAGAACTCTCTCCGCCACTCCTCCACTAACCTAACGTCCTTCCAATGTGTTTTAGGTTACCAACCGGTTCTTGCACCGTGGCACCAGAGCCAGACCGAGGCTCCTGCGGTGGATGAGGATTGTTTCCCCTGTACCTGTTTCAATTGCCGTTGTAGGCGCATTGTATGTCTGGAAGGAATACATCTGCATCCGGTTATTTTACACCTGCGCCTGACTCCGTCCATCATTCACCACAGTTTCAGAGTTTCAAAGTATTCATAGCGTAGCTCCGGGTTGTTTGGCTGCTTATGTTTATCATTTGACATTTGTCTTAGGTGTTTTCTAATTGTTTTACATTCGTTATCAAACCATTTTTCAGAAACATTTAGTTTTTTGTTTCTGATGTATTTCTTTGGTTTTCTCAAATTTGCTTTTGTTGCTGCTTTTTGGAATATGCAATTTATGTTTTGTGTAGCCGAATTGACACCTTCTTTATTTTTTTGGTATTGTGAGTTATTGAAGACCTGTATAGAGTTCATCATTTCATTTAAGTTCAATGTTTCAATATTTTTCTACACTGTTTGGAGCCCATCTCTACGATTGTTTCATGTTGTAGAGTATATTGGGCTGTTTTTTTTGAATGAGAATTGCTGGTTAATTTCTTCAGAAACACGTTGATATGACTGTGATCTGACAATTGTGACTGTGGTCTGACAGTGAATGCACTAATGGAGGAGGGGTCGATGTCAGTGATGGCATAATCGACTACACTTGTCCCAAGAGCTGAGCAGTAAGTAAACCGACCTAAAGAGTCCCCTCTGATTCTACCATTAAGCATGTACAGGCCTAAGGCTTGACAGAGATGCACTAACTCCTTCCCGTTTTTGTACAGTATTTGGTCAGGAATGTTTCTATTATTTATAATAAGGCTACTGTACAAGGAGGAGTGTCCAAATATGTGGAAGTTACCACCCGCATCAGTGTAGTCAGGCTGAACTTGTTCTCTCATTGAAATCTCCACAAAGAAGCACTTTACCCTCTGCCTGAAATGCAATGATTTCTGTATGGAAATTGTCAAAAAAATTATCATGGACTGCACCATATTTGCCAGTTCTTGCTGTGAGATGTTACCCCACTCTTCCACCAAGGCACCTGCAAGTTCCCAGATATTTCTGGGGGGAATGGCCCTAGCCATCACCCTCCGATCCAACAGGTCCCAGACATGCTCAGTGGGATTGAGATCCGGGCTCTTCGCTGGCCATGGCAGAACACTGACATTCCTGTCTTGCAGGAAATCACGCACAGAACGAGCGGTATGGCTGGTGGCATTGTCATGCTGGAGGGTCATGTCAATATAAGCATAAGCCTGCAGGAAGGGTACCACATGAGGGAGGAGGATGTCTTCCCTGTATCGCACAGCGTTGAGATTGCCTGCAATGACAACAAGCTCAGTCCGATGATGCTGTGACACATCGCCCCAGACCATGACGGACCCTCCACCTCCAAATCAATCCCGCTCCAGAGTACAGGCCTCAGTGTAACGCTCATTCCTTCAATGAGAAACGCGAATCCGACCATCACCCCTGGTGAGACAAAACCTTGACTGGTCAGTGAAGAGCACTTTTTGCCAGTCCTGTCTGGTCCAGCGACGGTGGGTTTGTGCCCATAGCCAACGTTGTCGCTGGTGATGTCTGGTGAGGACCTGCCTCAGTCCAGTCTCTCTCAGCCTATTGCGGACAGTCTGAGCACTGATGGAGGGATTGTGCGTTCCTGGTGTAACTCAGGCAGTTGTTGTTGCCATCCTGTACCTGTCCCGCAGGTGTGATGTTCGGATGTACCAATCCTGTGCAGGTGTTGTTACACATGGTCTGCCACTGCGAGGACGATCAGCTGTCTGTCCTGTCTCCCTGTAGCGCTGTCTTAGGCGTCTCACAGTACGGACATTGCAATTTATTGCCCTGGCCACATCTGCAGTCCTCATGCCTCCTTGCAGCATGCCTAAGGCACGTTCACGCAGATGAACAGGGACCCTGGGCATCTTTCTTTTGGTGTTTTTCAGAGTCAGTAGAAAGGCCTCTTTAGTGTCCTAAGTTTTCATAACTGTGACATTAATTGCCTACCGTCTGTAAGATGTTAGTGTCTTAACGACCGTTCCACAGGTGCATGTTCATTCATTGTTTATGGTTCATTGAACAAACATGGGAAACAGTGTTTAAACCCTTTACAATGAACATCTGTGAAAGACAGGGTCCTGAAAAAGGGATGTTTCTTTTTTTGCTGAGTTTATATACATACACACAAACATATACACACATGTGTGTATGTGTGCGTGTGTGCGTGTGTGTGTGTGTGTGTTTGTGTGTGTGTGTGTGTGAGTGTGTGTAAATTAAAGGGTCTATCTATCCCAGTAGTCTGCATATTAGATGCAGTAGTTGGAGCACCTCTCCAATCTCTGATAGTTCTAGGTGTGTTTTGCCAGAGGTTACCTCAGCAAATGTAGGCTGATGATCTGAATGATACATGTTGTGGACTGCATCATGTGGTGCACTTCTCTGAAGGACAGTGTTCTGCCCGACCCTAGAGTAGTGGTCAGTGCTGTGTTGTGATGGGCCGGGTCTAGTGGTGTTGTGTTGTGATGAGCCGGGTCTAGTAGTGCTGTTTTGGGATGGGCCGGGTCTAGTAGAGCTGTGTTATGATGGGCCGGGTCTAGTAGAGCTGTGTTGTGATGGGCCGGGTCTAGTAGAGCTGTGTTATGATGGGCCGGGTCTAGTAGAGCTGTGTTGTGATGGGCCGGGTCTAGTAGAGCTGTGTTGTGATGGGCCGGGTCTAGAAGAGCTGTGTTGTGATGGGCCGGGTCTAGTAGAGCTGTGTTGTGGTGGGCCGGGTCTAGTAGAGCTGTGTTGTGATGGGCCAGATCTAGTAGAGCTGTGTTGTGATGGGCCAGGTCTAGTAGAGCTGTGTTGTGATGGGCCGGGTCTAGCAGAGCTGTGTTGTGATGGGCCAGGTCTAGTAGAGCTGTGTTGTGATGGGCAGGGTCTGGTCATGCTGTTCTGAGGCGGGTCTTGTCTGGTCATGCTGTCCTGAGGCGGGTCTGGTCTGGTAAATCTGTGCTGTGTTGGGGCTGGTCTAGTAGAGCTGTGCTGTAATAAGCCGTGTCTGGCTCTTCTCTCCTGGGGATGGTGGGGGTACTGTTGTTTCAGGAAGTGGAGCGGGGGGTCTCTGCTGCTGTGGAGATGGGTGTGTGGGTCCCTGACAAGTGTTGCATCCTTAAGGTCCTTAGCAAAGGTTCTGACAATGTCCTGATCAAGATGTACATTATCGTATAAGTGTTCACGTCAGAGTGGGAAGGTGAGCCGTTCTGACATTGAGCATTGAGGCACAGTCCATAGTGATCTGTTGATTTATTTGCTTTTCTTGGTAGGAGGGTGGACACAACTATATTGGTTGTTGGGAACATAGCCTGTGCCCGTTCTGCCACTCTTCTCACAGCCCCAGAAACATTTTCACCTTTGGCACGAAGGTCGTTTGTGCCAGTGTGGATGATGATGTTGTCAGGGGTGACAATCCTGGTCTGACTGAGTAGCTGCATTGCACTCTCAGTTGTAGGACACCAGAACTTATACACCTGGTGTCTAGGGAATAATCTTTCCTGGACTAAGAACTTCCCATTTGAATCGATAAGGATTGCAGTTGTGGGTGATTGTCTGGGTGGAACAGACTGGGAGGCTGGAGCAGACTCGGAGGCTGGTAGGTTGACCTGGGCTGGAGCAGACTGGGAGGCTGGTAGGTTGACCTGGGCTGGAGCAGACTGGGAGGCTGATAGGTTGACCTGGGCTGGAGCAGACTGGGAGGCTGGTAGGTTGACCTGGGCTAGAGCAGACTGGGAGGCTGGTAGGTTGACCTGGGCTGGAGCAGACTGGGAGGCTGGTTGGCTGACCTGGGCTGGAGCAGACTGGGAGGCTGGTAGGTTGACCTGGGCTGGAGCAGACTGGGAGGCTGGTAGGTTGACCTGGGCTGGAGCAGACTGGGAGGCTGGTAGGTTGACCTGGGCTAGAGCAGACTGGGAGGCTGATAGGTTGACCTGGGCTAGAGCAGACTGGGAGGCTGGTAGGTTGACCTGGGCTGGAGCAGACTGGGAGGCTGGTTGGCTGACCTGGGCTGGAGCAGACTGGGAGGCTGGTAGGTTGACCTGGGCTGGAGCAGACTGGGAGGCTGGTAGGTTGACCTGGGCTGGAGCAGACTGGGAGGCTGGTAGGTTGACCTGGGCTAGAGCAGACTGGGAGGCTGGTAGGTTGACCTGGGCTGGAGCAGACTGGGAGGCTGGTAGGTTGACCTGGGCTGGAGCAGACTGGGAGGCTGGTAGGTTGACCTGGGCTAGAGCAGACTGGGAGGCTGGTAGGTTGACCTGGGCTGGAGCAGACTGGGAGGCTGGTAGGTTGACCTGGGCTGGAGCAGACTGGGAGGCTGGTTGGCTGACCTGGGCTGGAGCAGACTGGGAGGCTGGTAGGTTGACCTGGGCTGGAGCAGACTGGGAGGCTGGTTGGCTGACCTGGGCTGGAGCAGACTGGGAGGCTGGTAGGTTGACCTGGGCTGGAGCAGACTGGGAGGCTGGTAGGTTGACCTGGGCTGGAGCAGACTGGGAGGCCGGTAGGTTGATCTGGGCTGGAGCAGACTGGGAGGCTGGTAGGTTGACCTGGGCTGGAGCAGGCTGGGAGGCTGGTAGGTTGACCTGGGCTGGAGCAGACTGGGAGGCTGGTGCAGTATCATCAGGCTGTGTGGTGGAGGCCATGCTGGTCTTAGGTTCTGCCTGTGTTGTACCAAGCTGGTGGACATGTTCTCTAGATGCAGAGGACATAATGACTAGCTGCTGTTTGAGGGTGTCAATGTACCTCTCTCTCTGCTCTAGCTCCTCTCTTGTTGTGCTCAGATGTTACCGGAGGTCATCATTTGTCTGACTCAGTTTGTCAGAGGACAGTGTAGGTAGAGGGACACTGAGGGCTTCTTGCTGGGTCACAGAGGCTGTTGGGGGTGTTGGGGCTTTTCTCCATCTCCCTCCTTTTTCCTCAGCTTCTGAGATGAGTTCAGCTTCTACTTTTAGGGTAGCAAACACATTCTCAAAAGACTGGAGGCTTGAATCATTGCCTTGTATCAATACAGTTCCATGATTGTATAAGTTGACTGTTTGATATGTGTTGCTCTGGTCAGCTTCTTCAAAAATGCTGATCTGACAGCCTTGGCTGATGCCTCTCTTTTTTGAGAAACGAAAATGGTTGCAAATAACACTTTTCCATATGTGTCCTCATTTGGTATTAAATATTACATTTGCTCTTGTTTTGCAACTGGTAAGATCTGCAAACAGGCATTCATGGTTCTGTCCCATCATCAAACCTTTGAAACGTTTCTTAACTTTCTCCGTTTGGATGTCTGGTGGGTAAACAATTACCATAACAATGCTGGTATTGTTTTTTCCAATGTACTCTAAAAACCATGTAAATCTCAATATTTGTAGGAGCTAATTTCTCTCTCTCTCTCTCTCTCTCTCTCTCTCTCTCTCTCTCTCTCTCTCTCTCTCTCTGTGTCTCTGTCTCTCTCTCTCTGTGTCTGTTGACTGGTTTTCATCTCAATAGGTGTCACTCTGCATGGTGACAAGTTGAGTCTAGTCACTCCATTTCCCTGGTGGGGGTAACACACAAACACGCACACAAACACACACGCGCACACACACACACACACACACTCTCTCCCTCTCCCACACACACACTCTCAAACACACACACACACACACACACACACACACACAGTCTTGTACAACTAACCTTTTGGGGACACACAATTCAGTCCCATTCAAAATCCTATCTTCCCTAACCCCTAACCCTAAACCTACCCCTAACCTGTACCCTTAACCTTACCCTAACCCTAACCTTAACCTTAACCCAAAAACCTAACCTTAAATGTAACCCAAGCTCCTAATCCTAAACCTAAACCAAATTCTAACCCTAACACTAATTCTAACCTCAACTCTTAACCCCCTAGAACTAGCATTTGACCTTGTGGGGATCAACAAAATCTTCCCAGTTGGTCAAATTTGTGTTTGTTTACTATTCTTGTGGGGACTTCTGGTCCCCACAAGTATAGTTAAACACGTACACACACATACACACACATACACACACAGACACTCATGCACACTACCCCACACCCCACACACAGACTCTTCCTCCCTCTCTGCAAACACAGCAAATTCTCATCCCTCCTCTCCTCCACCGCCCTCCTCTCCCTCCTCTCCTCCCCTCCTCTCCCCCCTCTCCCTCCTCTCCTCCTCTGCCTCCTCACCCTCCTCTTCTCTTCTCTTCTCTCCTCCCCTGCCCCCTCTCCCTCCTCTCCCTCCTCTCCTCCCCTCCTCTCCCCCCTCTCCCTCCTCTTCTCTCCTCCCCTGTTCACTCTCCCTCCTCTCCCTCCTCTCCCTCCTCTCCCTCCTCTCCTCCCCTCCTCTCCCCCTCTCCCTCCTCTTCTCTCCTCCCCTGCCCCCTCTCCCTCGTCTCCCTCCTCTCCCTCCTCTCCCCCTCTCCTCCCCTGCTCTCCCTCCTCTCCCCCCTCTCCCTCCTCTTCTCTCCTCCCCTTCCCCCTCTCCATCCTCTCCCTTCTCTCCCTCCTCTCCTCCTCTCCTCCCCTCCCCTCCTCTCCCTCCTCTTCTCTCCTCCCCTGCCTCCTCTCCCTCCTCTCCCTCCTTCCCTCCTCTCCTCTCCCTCCTCTCCCTCCTCTCCCACCTCTCTCTCCCCTCCCTCCTCTTCTCCGCTGCCCTCCTCTCCTCCACTGCACCCCTCTCCCTCCTCTCCCTCCTGTCCTCCTCTCCTCCCCTCCTCTCCCTCCTCTCCCTCCTCTCCCACCTCTCTCTCCCCTCCCTCCTCTTCTCCGCTGCCCTCCACTCCTCCTCTCCTCCGCTGCCCTCCTCTCCTCTCCTCTCCTCACCTTCCCCCTACCTCTCACTGTGTTGATGTTAGACAGAGAGAGGTTGTTGTACACACAGCCCAGCACGACATCCCTATTAGATCCTGAAAGTGTCCTCAATTCAGCCCTGTCTGTCTCTGACTCTCCTATGAGAGTGAACTCAGAGGGTTGAATGCTGAACACACACCAATCCCTGCTTTAATAGCGTTCTACCCTACCAGCTCTCACAGTCTCGCATCATATTAGGCGTTCATCCATGTTTCTCAAATGGCACACTTCGAAGTTGTTCCTAACATCACATTTTATATCGTTTAAGGTTAAGTTTAGGCATAAACTCAGAATGGTTAAGTTAAGGGTTAAGGTTTGGGATTGGTTTAAAATACAAAATATCGAAAACAACTATATATTGCTGGATTCAGCTAACTAGCTACTTGCTATTAGCCACCATTAGCGGTTTTCACCATTGTCCGTGGCCTGCACTACCTACCAGCCAGCAAGCTGGACAATTATCGACCAGTCTGCACAGTCTGCACAGCGCGCTATCGACCCAGAACATATCGGATTATCTGCCGGATTCACTGAACCTTAACACCGGATCATCGCAACTAGCTGCTGCAACCGAATGGATGTTGTTGTTGGCTAATCACCACTGCCCCCGAAGCAAGCACCAGTTAGCCTTGAGCTAGCCTTGTGCCAGGCCCATCTTCCGGCTATCTACTTCTCTGTCAACCAGAAGGGATCTCCTATTGTCGATACGGAGCCCCGCCGATCCATCACGACTGGTCTGCCGATGTAATCGTCTGATGTTGTTTCAACAGGCTAGCCCCGGCCCGCTAGCACACGCAATCAACAGCCGTGCCTCCTGCTCACCTGTGCCGTAGCAGCCATCGAACTACTCCCGGACTCACCTATTGCTGTTCACTGGACCTTATGATCACTCAGCTACACAGCTGATGCCTGCTGGACCATTCCTTTACACGGTACCCCATCCTGTTTATCTGTCCTGTTTATCTGTTTAGCCTCAGCCCAAACTTTCGTCACCATTACCAGTGTTGTCTTAGCTCTCTCGAATAACACCTGTGATTGCTTTATGCCTCTCTCCCATGTCAATGTGCCTTGCCTATTGCTGTTTCGGTTAGTTCTTATTATACAATTTCACTGTAGAGCCCCCAGTCACGCTCAACCTGCCTCAGATCGCTCCTTTGTCCCACCCCCCATACACGCAAAGACCGGCTCAAGCGGTACCTCAAGTGATGCTATCTCTTTCATCGTTACCCAATGCTTAGGTTTACCTCCACTGTAATCATATCCTTCCATATCCTTGTCTGTACATAATGCCCTGAATCTATTCTACAACGCCCGGAAATCTGCCCCTTTTATTCTCTGTACCCAATGCACTAGAAGAGCAGTTCTTAAAGCCTTTAGCTGTTTCCTTATTCTACTCCTCCTCTGTTCCTCTGGTGATGTAGAGGTTAACCCAGGCCCAGTAGCCCCCAGTATCACTCCTACTCCCCAGCGCTATCATTTGTTGACTTCTGTAACCATAAAAGCCTTGGTTTCATGCATGTTAACATCAGAAGCGTACTAACTAAGTTTGAGTTATTCACTGCGTTAGCACACTCCGCCAACCCTGATGTTCTAGCAGTGTCTGAATCCTGGCTTAGGAAGGCCACCAAAAATTCAGAAATGTCCATCCCCAACTACAACATTTTCCATCTAGATAGAACTGCCAAAGGGGGTGGAGTTGCAATCTACTGTAGAGATAGCCTGCAGAGCTCTATCATACTATTCAGGTCTGTGCCCAAACAGTTTGAGCTTCTACTTCTTAAAATCCACCTTTCCAGAAATAAGTCTATCACTGTTGCCACTTGTTACAGACCCCCCTCAGCCCCGAGCTGTGCCCTGGACACCATATGTGAATTGATTGCCCCCCATCTATACTCAGAGTTCGTACTGCTTGGTGACCTAAACTGGGATACGCTTAACACCCCGGCCGTTCCACAATCTAAACTAGATGTTTATCAAGGAACCTACCAGGTACAATCCTAAATCCGTAAACATGGCCACCCTCATAGATATAATCCTGACTAATTTACCCTCTAAATACACCTCCCCTGTCTTCAACCAGGATCTCAGCGATCACTGCCTCATTGCCTGCGTCCGTAATGGGTCCGCTGTCAAATGACCACCCCTCATCACTGTCAAACGCTTCCTAAAACACTTCAGCAAGCAGGCCTTTCTAATTGACCTGGTCCAGGTATCCTGGATGGATATTTACCTCATTCCGTCAGTAGAGGATGCCTGGTTGTTCTTTAAAAGTGCTTTCCTCTCCATCTTAAATAAGCATGCCCCATTCAAAAAATTCAGATCTAAGAACATATATAGCCCCTGGTTCACCCCAGACTTGACTGCCCTTGACCAGCACAAAAACATCCTGTGGCGTACTGCATTAGCATCGAACAGCCCCCGCGATATGCAACTTTTCAGGGAAGTCAGGAACCAATATACACAATCAGTTAGGAAAGCAAAGGCTAGCTTTTTCAAACAGAAATTTGCATCCTTTAGCACTAACTCCAAAAAGTTTTGGGACACTGTAAAGTCCATGGAGAATAAGAGCACCTCCTCCCAGCTGCCCACTGCACTGAGGCTAGGAAACACTGTCACCACTGATAAATCTACGATAATCGAGAATTTCAATAAGCATTTTGCTACGGCTGGCCATGCTTTCCACCTGGCTACCTCTACCCCGGCCACCAGCTCTGCACCCTCCGCTGAAACTTGCCCATGCCCCCCCTGCGCTTCTCCTTCACCCAAATTCAGATAGCTGATGTTCTGAAAGAGCTGCAAAATCTGGGGTAGACAATCTGGATTCTTTCTTTCTAAAATTAGCCACCGAAATTGTAGCAACCCCTATTACTAGTTTGTTCAACCTCTCTTTCGTATCATCTGAGATCCCCAGAGATTGGAAAGCTGCCGCAGTCATCCCCCTCTTCAAAGGGGGTGACACTCTAGATCCAAACTATTACAGACCTATATCCATCTTGCCCTGCCTTTCGAAAGTATTTGAAAGCCAAGTTAACAAACAGATCACCGACCATTTCGAATCCCGCCGTACCTTCTCCGGTATGCAATCTGGTTTCCGAGCTGGTCATGGGTGCACCTCAACCACGCTCAAGGTCCTAAACGATATTATAACCGAGATCGATAAAAGACAGTACTGTGCAGCCGTCTTCATCAACCTGGCCAAGGCTTTCGACACTGTCAATCACCGCATTCTTATTGGCAGACTAAATAGCCTTGGTTTCTCAAATGACTGCCTCGCCTGGTTCACCAACTACTTCTCAGATAGAGTTCAATGTGTCAAATCGGAGGGCCTGTTGTCTGGACCTCTGGCAGTCTCTATGGGGGTGCCACAGGGTTCAAATCTCGGGCCGACTCTATTCTCTGTGTATATCAATGATGTCGCTCTTGCTGCTGGTGACTCTCAGATCCACCTCTACGCAGACGACACCATTTTGTATACATCTGGCCCTTCATTGGACACTGTGTTAACAAACCACCAAACGAGCTTCAATGCCATACAACACTCCTTCCGTAGCCTCCAACTGCTCTTAAACGCTAGTAAAACTAAACGCATGCTCTTCAATCGAACGCTGTTTGCACCGCCCGCCCGACTAGAATCACTACTCTCGGCGGGTCTGACTTAGAATTTGTGGACAACTACAAATACCTAGGTGTCTGGTTAGACCGTAAACTCTCCATCCAGACTCACATTAAGCATCTCCAATCCAAAGTTATATCTAGAATCGGCTACCTATTTCCCAATAAAGCCTCCTTCACTCATGCTGCCAAACATGCCCTCGTAAAACTGACTATCCTGCCGATCCTTGACTTCGGTGATGTCATTTACAAAAATAGCCTCCAACACTCTACTCAGCAAATTGGATGTAGTCTATCACAGTGCCATCCGTTTTGTCACCAAAGCCTCATATACTACCCACCATTGTGACCTGTATACTCTCGTTGGCTGGCCCTCACTACATATTTGTCGCCAAACCCACTGGCTCCAGGTCATCTATAAATCACTGCTAGGCAAATCGCTGCCTTATCTTAGCTCATTGGTCACCATAGCAGCACCCACCCGTAGTCTGCGCTCCAGCAGGTATATCTCACTGGTCATCCCCAAAGCCAACACCTCCTTTGGCCGCCACTTCTTCCAGTTCTCTGCTGCTAATGACTGGAACGAACTGCAAAAATCTCTGAAGCTGGAGACTCTTATCTCCCTCACTAACTTTAAGCATCAGTTGTCAGAGCAGCTTACCGATCACTGCACCTGTACACAGCCCATCTGAAATTAGCCCATCCAACTACCTCAACTACTATATTGTTATTTATTTTGCTCATTTGCACCCCAGTATCTCTATTTGCACATCATCTTCTGCACATCTATCACTCCAGTGGCCTATTTATTGCCTTACCTCCATAAGTTACTACATTTGCACACACTGTATATAGATTTTCTATTGTGTTATTGACTGTATATTTTTGTTTATCCCATGTGTAACTCTGTGTTGTTGTTGTTTTTATCGCACTGCTTTGCTTTATCTTGGCCAGGTCGCAGTTGTAAATGAGAACTTGTTCTGAACTGGCCTACCTGGTTAAATAAAATAAAAATAAAATTCAAACTTGATATCTTTGGAATCCTCCACCACCCTTAATTTACTTGAAGGTAACGGCGCTCACTGTTGCCCCTAGTGACTGGTTTCCACATCGTCTCCCGATGTCCTCAGACATCGTCGGATATTGACTTGTATCAGGGTGTTCTACCACCGCACCGCAGAAATCTAATGGCCGCCTGCCAAGTCATTTGAGTGTATTATATTTGTAATTGGAGAGTGTTGATTGACAGATTGTTAACGCGTCATGGGACAATACTCAGGAGCTTCACTTCCCCCACACACCATTAAACCTAATAGATAGATATAGTGGTGCACACATAAACAAATGTACACACACACACACACACACGCACAGACGCACGCACGCACGCACGAACCCGCACACACACACACACACACACACACACGTGCACATGCACATGTCGCACGCATGCACTCATGTCTTAGAGCAAGCCTCATAAAAGTGTCAGAACTTTACATTAAATGGTTCTGACATTCCATCACTTCCCCCGTCGTTTAATCAAGATCCCTGGTCCCTGAACGTGGGTGTGTCTCTGTGTGGGTGGGTGCCTCTGTGTGTGTGTGTGCGTTTTGTCATCATGAATTAGTGCCTGTCACATTAAATACTCTGTCCTCAAATATATGATCATGTTTTCATCATGCAGCACTCCGGGGTCCTATACGCAAGGTCAGAACTGACTGAAGGTTACAGCAAGAGCCAAACACAGATACACACAGATACACACAGATACACACAAAAACACACAGATACACACTGATACACACAGATAATGACTGAAAATAGAAGAGAAGTGATGAATTCAGACAAAAATAGAAAGAAGCTCTTAATAACAATCTAAAAAGAATATATATATATTTAAAATTACACACACACGCACATGCACACGCACACACACCAACACACAAACACATGCACACACACTCTGGACGATACATATATATAAATATATTTAAAAAAGGGCAAATTGGAAACCAAGGTGAAAAGAGAGGTTGGCGGTAGCTAGCTGTCACCATGCTAACAGGGTCAGGAAAAGGTGAACGGTTGAGGAGCTGAGGGCACTAGCCTGGTTAGCGGCACTACTAAATTAGCCTGTGGTGACCCGCAGTGCCCTGGCCCCAACAGATCCCCCGCTCTTGGGATGACACCTCAGAAAAAGCCTGCGTGAGCACTTTAGCCTGGAGGAACGAGATGTAGTCGGTTAGCCACTAGAGGTGAGATAGTATCACAGATCACATGGACATTTGGTATGTGGTATTTTATTAGGATCCCTATTAGCTGTTGCATCTTCCTGGGGTCCACACAAAACATAACACATGACATAATACAGAACATTAATAGACAAGAACAGCTCAATAACAGAAGTACATCAATTTTAAAATCAAAAAAAAGTTTTTGATCCCCTGCTGATTTTGTACATTTGCCCACTGACAAAGAAATGATCAGTCTATAATTTTAACGGTAGGTTTATTTGAACAGTGAGGGACAGAATAACAACAAAAAAATCCAGACAAATGCATGTCAAAAATGTTATAAATTGATTTGCATTTTAATGAGGGAAATAAGTATTTGACCCCCTCTCAATCAGAAAGATTTCTGGCTCCCAGGTGTCTTTTATACAGGTAATGAGCTGAGATTAGGAGCACACTCTTAAAGGGAGTGCTCCTAATATCATCTTGTTACCTGTATAAAAGACACCTGTCCACAGAAGCAATCCATCAATCAGAATCCAAACTCTCCACCATGGCCAAGACCAAAGAGCTCTCCAAGGATGTCAGGGACAAGATTGTAGACCTACACAAGGCTGGAATGGGCTACAAGACCATCGCCAAGCAGCTTGGTGAGAAGGTGACAACAGTTGGTGTGATTATTCGCAAATGGAAGAAACACAAAATAACTGTAAATCTCCCTCGGCCTCGGGCTCCATGCAAAATCTCACCTTGTGGAGTTGCAATGATCATGAGAACGGTGACGAATCAGCCCAGAACTACACGGGAGAATCTTGTCAATGATCTCAAGGCAGCTGGGACCATAGTCACCAAGAAAACAATTGGTAACACACTACGCCAAGAAGGACTGAAATCCTGCAGCGCCCGCAAGGTCCCCCTGCTCAAGAAAGCACATATACAGGCCCGTCTGAAGTTTGCCAATGAACATCTGAATGATTCAGAGGAGAACTGGGTGAAAGTGTTGTGGTCAGATGAGACCAAAATTGAGCTCTTTGGCATCAACTCAACTAGCCGTGTTTGGAGGAGGAGGAATGCTGCCTATGACCCCAAGAACACCATCCCCACCGTCAAACATGGAGGTTGAAACATTATGCTTTGGGGGGGGGGGGGGGGGGGGGTTCTGCTAAGGGGACAGGACAACGTCACCGCAACAAAAGGACGATGGACGGGGCCATTTACCGTCAAATCTTGGGTGAGAACCTCCTTCCCTCAGCCAGGGCATTGAAAATGGGTCGTGGATGGGTATTCCAGCATGACACTGACCCAAAACACATGGCCAAGGCAACAAAGGAGTGGCTCAAGAAGAAGCACATTAAGGTCCTGGAGTGGCCTAGCCAGTCTCTAGACCTTAATCCCATAGAAAATCTGTGGAGGGAGCTGAAGGTTTGAGTTGCCAAACGTCAGCCTCGAAACCTTAATGACTTGGAGAAGATCTGCAAAGACGAGTGGGACAAAATCCCTCCAAAGATGTGTGCAAACCTGGTGGCCAACTACAAGAAACGTCTGACCTCTGTGATTGCCAACAAGGGCAAGTACAAAATCATGTTTTGCAGAAGGGTCAAATACTTATTTCCCTCATTAAAATGCTAATCAATTCATAACATTTTTGACATGCATTTTTCTGGATTTGTTCACTGTTCAAATAAACCTACCATTAAAATTATAGACTGATCATTTTTTTGTGTGCAAAGCTGTCATCTAGGCAAAGGGTGGCTATTTGAAGAATCTCAAATATAAAATATATTTTGATTTGTTTAACACTTTTTTGGTTACTACATGATTCCATATGTGTTATTTCATAGTTTAATATCTTCACTATTATTCTACAATGTAAAAAATTGTAAAAATAAAGAAAACCCCTCGAATGAGTAGGTTTGTTAAAACTTTTGACTGGTACTGTATATAGTGACACCTCCCCCATAAGCATTTCTGTCTCTTCTATAGATTGTATATCCTGGTATTGCTACTGCTGTATCATCAAATGTATCGTTTAAGTGAGTCTCAGAAATAGCTAATTTATGAACGTTATCTGATGGCAAGTTATTTGTATTTGTATTTATTATGAATCCCCATTAGCCGCTGCCAAGGCAACAGCTACTCTTCCTGGGGTCCAGCAAAATTAAGGCAGTTATACATTTTAAAATCCTTGCAATACATTCACAACAGATTTCACAACATATTAAGTGTGTGCCCTCAGGCCACTACTCTACTACCAGATATCTATAACAGAAAATCCATGTGTATGTGTGTATAGTGTGTATGTTATTGTGTGTTTGTATGCACGTGTCTATGTTTGTGTTGCTTCACAGTCCTTGCTGTTCCATAAGGCGTATTTTTATCTGTTTTTTAAATCTAATTTTACTTCTGGCGTGAGTTACTTGGCTCTATGTAGTACTGTGCGCCTCCCATAGTCTGTTCTTGACTTGGGGACTGTGAAGAGATCTCTGGTGGCATGTCTTGTGGGGTATGCATATGTGTCCGAGCTGTGTGCCAGTAGTTCAAACAGACATCTCTGTGCATTCAACATGTCAATACCTCTCACAAATAAAAGTAGTGATGTAGTCAATCTCTCCTCCACTTTGAGCCAGGAGAGATTGACATGCATTAATGTTAGCTCTATGTGTGTACATCCAAGGGCCAGCCGTGCTGCCCTGTTCTGAGCCAATTGCAATTTAACTAAATCCCTATTTGTGGCACCTGACCACACGACTGAACAGTAGTCCAGGTGTTACAAAACTATGGCCTGTAGGACCTTCCTTGTTAATAGTGCTGTTAAGAATGCAGAGGAGCGCTTTATTATTGAAAGACTTCTTCCCATCAAAGCTACTGTTTTAATATATTTGACCATGACATTTTACAATCCAGGGTTATTCCAAGCAATTTAGTCTCCTCAACATGCACAATTTCCACATTATTCATTACAAGGTTTAGTTGAGGTTTAGGGTTAGTTAATGATTTGTCCCAAATACAATGCTTTTAGTTTTTGAAATGTTTAGGACATTCCTTGCCAGCCATTCTGAAACTAACTGCAGCTCTTCGTTAAGTGTTGCTGTCATTTCAGTCGCTATGGTAGCAGACGTGTATAGTGTTGAGTCATCCGCATACATAGACACTGGCTTTACTCAAAGCCAGTGGCATGTCGTTAGTAAAGATTGAAAAAAGTAAGGGGCCTAGACATCTGCCCTGGGGAATTCCTGATTCTACCTGGATTTTGTTGGAGAGGCTTCCATTAAAGAACACCCTCTGTGTTCTGTTAGACAGGTAACTCTTTATCCACAATATAGCAGGGGGTGTAAAGCCGTAACAGATATATTTTTCCAGCAACAGACTATGATCGATAATGTAAAAAGCCATACTGAAGTCTAACAAAACAGCCCCCACAATCTTTTTATCATCAATTTCTCTCAGCAAATCAACAGTCATTTGTGTAAGTGCTGTGCTTGTTGAATGTCGCTGAAAGTCTCTTGTCAATTTGTTTACTGAAAAATAGCATTTTATTTGGTCGAACAATTTTTTCCAAAAGTTTACTAAGGGTTGGTAACAGGCTGATTGGTCAGCTATTTGAGCCAGTAAAGGGGGCTTTACTATTCTTAAGTAGGGGAATAAGTTTTGCTTCCCTCCAGGCCTGAGGGGCCACACTTTCTAGTAGGCTTAAATTGAAGATATGGCAAATAGGAGTGGCAATATTGTCCGCTATTATCCTCAATAATTTTCCAATCAAGTTGTCAGACCCATGTGGCTTGTCATTGTTGATCGACAATAATAATGTTTTTACCTCTTCCACACTTACTTTACGGAATTCAAAATTACAATGTTTGTCTTTCATAATTTGGTCAGATATACTTGGATCTGTAGTGTTAGCATTTGTTGCTGGCATGTCATGACCAAGTTTGCAAAATATGCCAATGGAAATATTATTAAAGTAGTTGGCAATGTCAGTGGGTTTGTGATGAATGAGAGCTGATTCAATGAATGATGGATCAGAGTTTGCCTTTTTGCCAAAAATGTCATTTAAGTTGCTCCAAAGCTTTTTGCTGTCATTCTTTATTTCATTGATCTTATTGATTTCATATTGAAGCTGGTTGAGAGAATGCCAAGAGTGTGCAAAGCTGTCATCAAGGCAAAGGGTGGCTACTTTGAAGAATCTAAAATCTAAAATATATTTTGGTCTGTTGAACGCTTTTTTGGTTACTACATGATTCATATGTGTTATTTCATAGTTTTGATGTCTTCACTATTATTATACAGTGTAGAAAATAGCAAAAAATAAAGAAAAAAAGTAGGTGTGTCCAAGCTTTCGACTGGTACTGTACGTTCCTTTCAAGATCTTGGCTCTTTCTAGAACAAGGGGGGTGAATACTGTTGCCACTGTACCTTGTCCTTGAACCTCAGGAACTTGACGACAATCGGCCTGGGCCTGTCATCTGGGCTGGTGGTGGGTTTTCCAGTCCTGTGGGCGCGCTCCACCTCATTCTTCCAGTGGTCCATCTTCAATTTCTCAGAGATCATTTCCCTCACTTTGTCCTCAGACTCTGTCCAGGTCTCGTGTGGAGATTTTGCATTTCCGTTCACAACCATGTTGTTCTGCCTTGATTGTCTCTCGAGACAAGACGGAGATTTTTCCGTCATTGTTATCATGGATTCACACACGGAACTGATGTCCTCTCTCAAGGACTTACAGATTGCTGTCATCTTGCCGTTCTCCTGTTTCACCTCATCGAGCTGACCCTGGGAGAACTGCAAACTGTTCTTCAGGTCCTGGACCTCTCTGGTCAGGATGTCCATTCTTTTATTAGTTGAATTGACCATTATTTGGACAAAACACTTGAAGCTATTTTCTTGTTGTTGTAACAGCTGTTTGTAGAACTCTTTTTGTTTGTTTAAAATATCCTTCACCTGTGATAGAGAGGCACCACTTTCCTCAACTGTACACTCGCCGGCTTTGGTCTTTGTCATGGTAGCTAGCAACGTAGCTTATGCTGTTACTCCTCGTAGTTCCAGACAGGGTAGGTCACAGGGAAGATTGAAAACAGCAAACAGCAGGGATCTAGACAGCCACAAACCCGCAACAATCCACAGTCCCAGCCACAATCGCAAACTGCGTCGCGGGCTGCGTTCAACCCCTCAAGAAAACCTTGTTAGTTTGATAGGCAGCTAGCTAGCAGCTAGGCTAACTGCTACGCCTAATAGCTCCTCATGGTGGGCAGGATCACTGGACAGAGAGTAGCAGTCCCAGCAACTGATGCCAAATCCGTTGTGTGATCCAAACTAAAAAGTTAGCTAGCTACTAAGAAACTTTACACTTCAAAGCAACAAACTCTTCAAAACAACAAACTGAGCTCTCCCTCATTCCGCATTCAACAGGAAGTGTTCAACAGGAAGTGACGTAGTGCACACATAGAAAATAATGAATACATGCAGACATAGGCCTACACATAAACAATTTAATGTTTCTCTGTGCATTCAATGAACACACAATTGTTTTCCAGCCAAGTCTTCACACCTGTTTCCTGCGAAACAAAACCATGAGAGCCAATGTCACCCTGTAAATAAATTACCTCTCTCTCTCTCTCTCTCACTCTCTGTGCATGCTGGGAGTTTTTTGGAGTTTGAGAGGTCGTGTGGAGGGCTCTGTCCTAACTTATTTTCCTTCGACAATCTTCCTCCGTTTATTATGGATGATCAAAATCTGGTCTCATTTTGGTAAGTTTGCTAGCGGTTTTCGTGTACTGTCGGCAGGTTTTCAGGCACATGCTGTTAAGCATGTTTTCGTTCCGGAGGCAAGTGTTCATGTTTCTGAATAACAATGAGCAACTGTTAAATGTGCATTTTAAAGTGAGTCATGGGGAGGGGCTCTACGCAGGTTTTGCCAGCACAGATAGTCTACGGTGCTTTGAGTGTGGGGATTTGGGGCATAAGAGCTTTGCGTGCCCACATAAAGGCCATAGACAAGGTGAGGGTTCAAGCGCCAGCGGGGGAAATTGAGGTCAACGTGCAGGAGGCCATGAGACGCAGGCAACAGAGGCTGGGCCTAGTCATGCTACAGATGGTAGTGTAGATGAGGCTGGCCTAGTCATGCTATAGATGGTGGTGTAGCTGAGGCTGGGCCTAGTCATGCTATGGATGGTGGTGTAGCTGAGATTGGGCCTAGTCAGGTTATGCTAGTGGATGAGGAGAGTATAGTGGGGAAGGGTAAGCGATTAGAGGGGGTGGAAGAGGGTATCAATGGAAGAGGAAAAAGGAGGAGAAGAAAGGAGGTGGGAGGAGAGAGGCTGGTGTGGTGAAAGGCTCCTAGGAGCCTTTGCTTGGTGCTGGGGGGGAGGCCCCGAATAGAGAGAAAGGACAGGTGGTCAGGATGGGAGATGGAGATGAGGAGGAGGAAGGTGAGTCTGGGGAAGGGGACGATGAGGAGGATTTATTTTCAGACTCCTCCTCAATGGGTCCAGAGCTGACAGCTAGTCAGGCAGAGTGGTCAAAGTACACTGTGAGGGAACTGTCAAGGTTCAATCTTGAAGCTTTTTTTTGTGAAGTTTGCATGATCCTTACAACACGCTATGAAAAACGAGGGGCATGGTGTCCTCTCACCCAGGAAACGTTTTAGGTTGAGGAAGTGGGTCACAACCATGTGTAAGGGTCTACCTTCAGATGCTGTTTAGATTAATTGTTTTTTTCTGGCACTGTAGCTTTTTGAGCTTTGCTATTGGTCTCTTTCTTTGCTGGGTGTTCTCCCACTTCTTATGGAGACTCTTCAGGCTCGCTTAATATTAATGGTGCAAGAGATGCGGGAAAGAGGAGTCTGTTGGGTGAATATGTAAAAAATAAATACAAAATATAATAATTTAAAAAAAAGGTACAGGTGTTGTTTCGGCAGGAGACGCATAGTGATGTAGTGAATGAAGTCGATTGGTGGCTCTGGTGGAAAGGAGCAAGTGTGCTGAGCCATGGGACAAATGTTAGTGCAGGGGTGGCAGTCTTTTTTGCATTGGGTCTGGCCATAAAAATGTGCTCCTCAAAGGAGGTGTGTAAGGGTAGACTGGTTGTTGCAAAAGCAGAAATTAACAACAGGGGTTTTATCCTTATACATGTGTATGCGCCTAACACAGGGAGAGAGAGGGGGCATCTGTTTGGGTATCTTAGACAGGAACTCTCACAGGTAGCGCCTGAGGAGACACTGGTGGTTGGTGGGGACTGGAACAGTACGATGGATTTTACGAAAGACAGAAATGGGGCGGAGCCTCATTCAGGCTCAGTGTGGTGTTAACGGACATCATTCATAATTTTGACCTAGTGGATGTTTGGAGAACTAGACATCCCAACAAAAGACAGTATACATGGGTGAAGGTCTTTGGAGCTAGGGAGAGTGCAACCCGACTCGATCGGTTTTACATGTCCAGGAATCAGAGCAATAGGCTGTTGGGCGCTACCATTCTCCCTGTGTTTTTTTCGGATCACCACATAACCATGGCTCGACTGTCTATTTCACCAGGGCCTCGGCAGGCATCCTATTGGAAGTTTTATGTAAATCTCTTACAAGATGCCACTTTTTCTCAGGTTTCCAGACTTTTTGGGAAAGGTGGGGGCACCGAAGAGAGGAGTATGAGTCTCTGAGTCAATGGTGGGATATGGGAAAAGTACAAATTCTGCTTTTCTGTTAACAGTATACAGCTCTCTCATCCTCAGAGGCTAGGAGAGTATTGGGGGAACTTGAGCGTAGTATCAGTGAATTGGAAGTAGAGCTGGTGGAGCGAGGCAATGTAGTTCTCCAGGCTAATTTAGCTCAATTACGTAGGGACCTGGGCATTTTTTTCCAGGTTAAAGCAAAGGGCGCACTTGTAAGAGCTAGGTTCTCCATGCTCAAGGAGATGGATGCTCCCAGCTCCTTCTTCTTTGGTTTGGAAAGACAGAGCGGTGAACCCAAGGGTATGCATTGTCTACGGATGTCGGATGGGCGGGTGACCTCTGTGGTGGGGGAGATGCGGGAGCGGACTGTGGAATTGTATACTGAGTTGTATAGGGCAGAACTGTGTGATCCTATGTGAGCTCAGGTTTTGTTTGCAGAACTCCCTAAGCTCTCTCTGGCACAGAGGGATGAAATGGACATTCCACTGTTGTCCCATGAACTGGCAGAGGCTGTAACCCAGATATCCCCCGGCCGTACAACGGGGGGGGGGGGGGGGGGGGGGGGAATTTGGACTCCCAGTGGAGTTCTATTAAAATTGGACTGCACTTCTTTTGCGTGTTGCGTGAGTGCATCGGGGTAGGAGAGTTGCCGATGAGCTGCCGTCGGGCGGCTCTGACTATACTGTCCAAAAAAAGGGACTTGTGTGAACCTAAGAACTGGATGCCTTTGGCATTGCTCTATGCAGACTACAAGATATTTGCCAAGGTTCTCGCTAACAGACTGAAGTCCCATCTGGACTCTATAGTACACAAGGACCAGACATATTGTTTACCGGGACGCCCAATCACGGACAACTTGTTCTTAATCAGGGACATGTTGGACTTGTCGAGAGGTTCTAATGTGAAATTTGGACCTGGCCTCTTTAGATCAAGAGCAAGCTTTTGATAGAGTGACCCATGAGTATCTGTTTAATGTGATGTCTGTGTTTGGGTTTGGGGAAAGGTTTTTGGCCTGTGTGAAGATGTTGTATGCTGGGGCATCATGTATGGTCAAGGTGGGAGGGGGGCTCTGTAGGCGAGTCTGGGTGAGGTAGGGCATTAGACAAGGATGCCCTCTATCGGGGCAGTTTTATACACTAGCCATTTAACCTTTTTTGGGCCTGCTACTCAGGAAACTGCAGGGAGTGTGGTGGACAGGTATGCTTGGTTTGCAGTGGGGTTGTGAAAGGCTTAGCATTTTGGGGGTGTACCTAGGCTCGGAGAAGTGGGTCAGGAAGAACTGGGTGAGGCTGTCACAGGCAGGGGTGTCACAACTGGCCAGGTGGAGGTGGCTCCTGTCCCAAGTGTCATATAGAGGGAGGGTGCTGATAATCAAAAACAGGGCGGCATCGTCCCTTTGTCAGGGTTGGACCGGCAGCTATTCCTCATGAGGCTGGAGAGGCTGAGTACAGCAGGTCTCTCTGATATTTACTCTGCGATGCTGAGGGCCTGGCAGCTGCTACGGCCAACACGAGAAGGTGGAGTGGCGCCTGGGCTGTGGGTGTGGGAGGAGCCTATCTTCCACAACCCAGTCATCCTTTTGAGATCGGTTCAGTCGGCCACCCTGCAGAGGCGACTGATGGCAGCGGATTTACTTAGGCTGGGTGACCTGCGACTTCTGGGAGAGGAGAGGTGGAAAACCCCGGAAATCCTGGCACAACAAACAGGACTAACATCTCTTAGGCTGCTGGAGAGATTCCTGGGGGAAGTCCAGGAGGCGCTGTCTGAGCTGGTAAGGGGGAGTGTTTGAGCGGCCAAAGGGGAGGGGCCACCAACGTTTCCACCACTACAGGTGACGGCAGAGAATGTGGACTGGCAAGGGGGTCTGGAGGACTTGTTAGATTTTGAGACTCTGAGCCTGGGGGATTTTGTGGCGGTGGAAGGCAAAGCCCTCTACAACTTCTGCATTAAGGTAAGGAACATTAGGAGCCTAACAGGAGTGATGGCACATCAGTGGCAGGGGGGTATGTGGGGCGGAGAGTATGGTGGTTTTCAGATGGAGGGGGCTCTACAAACTCCCAGTACCAAAGAGGTCAGGGGACTTCGAGTGGAGGGTTCTACATGAAGCCATGGCCACTACCAACTGGTAGGCACTGGTTGACCCGGGAGTCGGAAAGGGTGGTCCTTTCTGTGAAATGAGTGAAACTGTGATTCATTTGTTTTTCTGTGTCCGCCAGGTTAATGCCATTAACCTCTACTGGATGGGTGTAGCGAAAGTTGGGACAGCTGTTGCTCAATACGGATAATGTGACTACAATGACGTTGTAAACAAAAGCACATTTTCACAGACATATACATTTCTTATATGGACAGAAAGCTTAAATTATTGTTCATCTAACTGCAGTGTCCAATTTACAGTAGGTATTACAGCGGAAAAATACCATGCTATTGTGCACAACAACAAAACACTTTTATCACGGCGACAGGTTTGATACATTCACATCTGAAGGTAAATAATGTACTTACATTCCGTAATCTTGCTCTGATTTGTCATCCTGAGGGTCCCAGAGATAAAATATAGCGTAGTTTGATAAAAAACACGATCATTGATGTATGCACGATCGATGTTGTATTCCCACTCGTTCAACTTGTAAAGAAAGAAATCTGTTAAAATCGAATGCTAAACCTTGTTTCAGCCAGTCAAGTTAGGTTCCTATTTATTCCTCAGACACTCCAGAAGGTATGAGTGGTCCTCTGTAATTCAATTGGTAGAGCATAGCGCTTGTAACGCCAGGGTAGTGGGTTCGATCCCCGGGACCACCCATACCTAAAAATGTATGCACCCATGGCTGTAAGTCACTTTGGATAAAAGCATCTGCTAAATGGCATATTGTTATTATTAAGGTACATTTTACATTTTAGTCATTTAGCAGACGCTCTTATCCAGAGCGACTTACAGGAGCAATTAGGGTTAAGTGCCTTGCTTAAGGGCACATCGACAGATTTTTAACCTAGTCGGCTCGGGGATTAGAACCAGCAACCTTTCGGTTACTGGCACAACACTCTTACCCACTAAGCTACCTGCCACCCCAGGAAGCCTTTCCTTCATCATTCTACATTAGGTATATCCGATGCAGAAACAATTTTAGCCACGAAGACACGACATCATTACAAGCCGATGAGACGGGTGGCGTTCGCTTGATTGACTGTATCTTGGTCCAATGACCACTTATCGTTTTGAAACGTAGCTAGCTAGATAGCAATGAGCTTGAGCTTTACAGGAGGGTGAGATGGTCCTTTGACTGAGGAAATGCCTGTGTGTTCAGCACGCAAATCGAAAACAAGGAAGTGGCGCATCGTGTTACGCACAGCTTGATTTAGTAAACAAAGTTTTCTGCAAAAGTACAATATGGCTATTAATACTGGAAAAGCTATATCAAAGTCCAGGTATACAGATTTGGATGTGATTATACCAGAAATCGACCGGGAAAGTATCACAGAACCAGTAGATGAGGATTTAGTGAAAATAGTTTAGACTCAACAGCTGAAGATCTAAGTGAAATATTTTTTCTACTCATGCTAATGCAGTTGTTTGAATGGTTGCATATTATTCATTTTAGAGATTTTAGAGATATTTTCTTTGATTGCTAAATACAGTATATAATATATATATATATATATATATATATATATATATATATATATATATATATATATATAATCACTAATGAACTACAGTATGTGTATGAATAGCAAACAAGACACTCGAAAACCACAGCCACAGCATGTCAAAGTCAACATAAAATACATATTGCCTATACTTTGTGGGTCTATATTTCTATATATAAAAGCCAGTGAGGGCTGGTGATGGGAGGATGGCCCACAACAAATGGCCGGAAAGGAGTATAATGGCCGGAATGTAGTGAATGGAACAGAACCAAACAGACGAAAAACCATGTGCTTGATACCATTCCACTCACCCCACCCCGGCCACCACTACGAGCCGTCCTCCCCTCACCAGCCTTATTTACCTTCACGGTGATTGTGTTCCCCCTACTCTATATAATATATAATACGTTTATAGATATGTGTTGTTTATTTAATGTATTGATGCAGGGCTCATCCGTAAAAGTATTCTTACTGATTTTTATTTATTTATTCAGTCCGACCCCTCCTGCTGTCTCTGGCTCCACACCTACCCCCGCGCCCGGCCATCTAGAGGTGTGAAGAGGCCAGCCCAGAAGATGATGTGGAGCCACTTCCACCAACATTTAGACCGAAAAGGACCTTAGCCAGGACCTCAGCTGGACATGACTGGAAAGTACAGCCGCCTTCATCTTCACCCCTCTACTCCTGACACCAGCTGTGCTCACCTGCCAAAATACATAACTGCTGACATGAACGTGCCTCATGGCCAAAAGAGCACAGCAGGGGAGGCGTCGTTGTATTTGTATTTGTATTTATTATGGATCCCCATTAGCTGCTGCCTTGGGCCCAGCAAAATTAAGGCAGTTTATACAATTTTTTAAACATTACAATATATTCACAGATTTCACAACACACTGTGTACCCTCAGGCCCCTTCTCCACCACTTCAACATATCTACAGTACAATATCGATGTGTAGGTGTGTGTATAGTGCGTATGTTATCGTTTGTGTGTGTGTGTATGCATGTGTCTGTGCCTCTGTTTGTGATGCTTCACAGTCCCTGCTGTTCCATAAGGTGTATGAATGAGGGAGCTATATAACATTTACTATAAAGTCACCCAGGTGTCTTCACAAGAAATCTCCCATCCCCTGCTCTACTTGTTCTGTTACCCTCTGCTTTACAGCAGAAAGAGACCGCTATGGGACTTGGCATAAAGTCACCCAGGTGTCTTCACAAGAAATCTCCCATCCCCTGCACTACTTGTTCTGTTACCCTCTGCTTTACAGCAGAAAGAGAACGCTATGGGACTTGGCATAAAGTCACCCAGGTGTCTTCACAAGAAATCTCCCATCCCCTGCACTACTTGTTCTGTTACCCTCTGCTTTACAGCAGAAAGAGACTGCTATGGGACTTGGCATCAGGAGCTGCTTTACAGCAGAAAGAGACTGCTATGGGACTTGGCATCAGGAGCTGCTTTACAGCAGAAAGAGACTGCTATGGGACTTGGCATCAGGAGCTGCTTTACAGCAGAAAGAGACTGCTATGGGACTTGGCATCAGGAGCTGCTTTACAGCAGAAAGAGACTGCTATGGGACTTGGCAACAGGAGCTGCTTTACAGCAGAAAGAGACTGCTATGGGACTTGGCATCTGGAGCTGCTTTACAGCAGAAAGAGACTGCTATGGGAGTTGGCATCAGCAGCACAATCTTGTGTAGAGGACTGAGGGTGTTCTGAATACTGTCATTGTGAATAGTGTATAAATATATATATTGGTTTTTTTTAATGTTTCAATTTGTGTGTGGTTTGTGGTGTGTTCACTTATGACATTAGATCAGTGTTGGCTGCTAGCTTAGTCCTTATCTTAAATAGTTCACTTCTGTGTTGGGAGGCATTGGATCAGCATTCTCCTGTTAGTACCTTTTATGTAGGGAAGCTAATGATCCATCGTGTATGACATTCCTGGGAGTGTGTAAACTTGTATTTTTATTACCATAGCATTTTTGTATGTTCTCTATAGTTATGTACTAGAAAATGGATCAATTTACCAATTCGGCCACTTGGAGGCCACCTGGGTACATTTGGGCTTGTGATGGACACCTGGGTGACTTCATACTAAATGTTATGTAGCTCCATTCTTGAAGGTATCAGTCTGAAACTTTGAACATACACTGTTGCCCTCTTGTAGACAACATCTAAATTACCTCCAGCTTCCTATCTGAATGTATGGCTTTTATTTTTTATGTCAAAGATGATGCAACAAAAATCAAAATAGAAAACGTACAATACTGTTTGGGGTCACTTAGAAATGTCATTTTTTTCCATGAAAACATACATGAAATGAGTTTGAATAGGAAATATAGCAACATGTATAGGAAATGTAGTCATTGACAAGGTTAGAAATAATGATCTTTAATAGAAATAATAATTGTGTCCTTCAAACTTTGCTTTCGTCAAAGAATCCTCCATTTGCAGCAATTACAGCCTTGCAGACCTTTGGCATTCTAGTTGTCAATTTGTTGAGATAATCTGAAGAGATTTCACCCCATGCTTCCTGAAGCACCTCCTACAAGTTGGATTGGCTTGATGGGCACTTCTTACGTACCATACGGTCAAGCTGCTCCCACAACAGCTCAATAGGGTTGAGATCCGGTGACTGTGCTGGCCACTCCATTATAGACAGAATACCAGCTGACTGCTTCTTCCCTAAATAGTTCTTGCATAGTTTGGAGCTGTGCTTTGGGTCATTGTCCTGTTGTAGGAGGAAATTGGCTCCAATCAAGCGCTACCCACAGGGTATGGCATGGCATTGCAAAATGGAGTGATAGCCTTCCTTCTTCAAGATCCCTTTTACCCTGTACAAATCTCCCAATTCCCCACCATCAAAGCACCCCCAGACCATCACATTGCCTCCACCATGCTTGACAGATGGCATCAAGCACTCCTCCAGCATCTTTTTATTTGGTCTGCGTCTCACAAATGTTCTTCTTTGTGATCCGAACACCTCAAACTTCGATTCGTCTGTCCATAACACCTTTTCCAATCTTCCTCTGTCCAGTGTCTGTGTTCTTTTGCCCATCTTAATCTTTTACTTTTATTGGCCAGTCTGAGATATAATAATAAATAATAATAATATGCCATTTAGCAGACGCTTTTATCCAAAGCGACTTACAGTCATGCGTGCATACATTTTTGTGTATGGGTGGTCCCGGGGATCGAACCCACTACCTTGGCATTACAAGCGCCGTACTCTACCAGCTGAGCTACAGAGGACCACAGATATGGCTTTTTCTTTGCAACTCTGCCTAGAAGGTCAGCATCCCGGAGTCGCCTCTTCACTGTTGACGTTGAGACTGGTGTTTTGCGAGTACTATTTAATGAAGCTGCCAGTTGAGGACCTGTGAGGCGTCTGTTTCTCAAACTAGACACTCTAATGTATTTGTCCTCTTGCTCAGTTGTGCACCGGACCCTCCCACTCCTCTTTCTATTCTGGTTAGAGCCCGTTTGCTCTGTTCTATGAAGGGAGTAGTACACAGCGTTGTACGAGATCTTCTGTTTCTTGGCAATTTCTCGCATGGAATAGCCTTCATTTCTCAGAACAAGAATAGACTGACGAGTTTCAGAAGAAAGTTCTTTGTTTCTGGCCATTTTGAGCCTGTAATCGAACCCACAATTGCTGATGCTCCAGATACTCAACTAGTCTCAAGAAGGCCAGTTTTATTGCTTCTTTAATCAGCACAACAGTTTTCAGCTGTGCTAATATAATTGCAAAAGGGTTTTCTAATGATCAATTAGCCTTTTAAAATCATAAACTTGGATTAGCAATTACAACGTGCCATTGGAACACAGGACTGATGGTTGCTGATACTGGGCCTCTGTATGCCTATGTAGATATTCCATAAAAAATCAGCCATTTCCAGCTACAATAGCCATTTACAACATTAACAATGTCTACACTGTATTTCGGATCAATTTGATGTTATATTAAATGGGATTTCTTTTTGCTTTTCTTTCGAAAACAAGGACATTTCTAAGTGACCCCAAACTTTTGAACGGTAGAGTATGTTTTTTTTTCTTTGGTTTATCTTTAACCAGATTGTGTTATGTTCTCCTACATTAATTTCACATCTCCACAAACTTCAAAGTGTTTCCGTTCAAATAGTATCAAGAATATGCACATCCTTGCTTCAGGTCCTGAGCTACAGGCAGTTAGATTTGGGTATGTCATTATAGGTGGAAATTGAAAAGAACGGTCTGATCCTTAAGAGGTTAATGTCTCTGTTGGAATGTCTGTGTGAGAGGTTGGGGGTGGAGTTTACTGTCGGGATGTTTATAATGGGGTTCAGGTATTCAAATAATGAAGAGGCCAAATGTGTGTTGCTGAATTTTCTGGTTGCTCAAGCAAAGTTGGCTATTTGGATAACAAGGAGGAACAGGGTCAAAGGTGGGGGGGGATAACAGACCCTTTACTGTTATCTAATGGAATGATCTCTTCGCGCCTTAGGGTGGAATTTGAGTTCTATAAAATGATAAAAAGTGTGGAGATGTTTCAGGAGATATGGTGTGTTGGGGGGACTGTCTGTACAGCTGGGGATATGGGTTGGATATACGGGTGTAGAAGTGGTGAGGTTTTGGTTATTGTGATTTGTGGTGTTATTTTGTATCGTGGGGTAGAGGGTTGGGTAAGTATGCAGTACAGGGTATATATATATATATATATATATATATATATATATATATATATATATATATTATTTTTAGGTGGGGGTTAATGAAATGAGAATGTATCATTAAAGAAAGACAAAAAGTCAAAAAAAGTATCTCTCTCTCTCTCTCTCTCTCTCTATCTCTCTCTCTCTCTCTCTCTCTCTCTCTCTCTCTCTCTCTCTCTCTCTCTCTCTCTCTCTCTCTCTCTCTCTCTCTCTCTCTCTCTCTCTCTCTCTCTCTCTCTCTCTCTCTCTCTCTCTCTCTCTCTACTGTATTGTTTAGTGAGGTCAGTCTCTTCTAAACTGTCTCTTTAAGGTCATAGTCACCGGACTACTGCACTCTCGGAATGTAACCTGACATCAAAGTAACCTTCACAACATGACATGTAATTCACAGCGAACAACGTCAATGGTCAATGCCCTGAAAAAATAGGCCAAAATTGTTTGGGAATTACATGTATTGCCTATCTCATCTAAACGTGTCTCCATCCTCCTATAGCTAGATGAAAGGAGAGGTCTGGATCGTCTGGTACATGGACAGGTCTGGAAGGGTCTGGTACATGGACCGGTTGGATGGGTCAGGTACATGGACCGGTCTGGATGGGTCTGGTACATGGACAGGGCTGGATGGGTCTGGTGCATGGTCAGGTCTGGATGGGTCTGGTAAATGGACAGGCCTTGATGTGTATGGTTAATGGAAAGTTCTGGATGGGTTTGGTACATGGACAGGTCTTGACGGTTCTGGTACAAGGACAGGTCTGGATTGGTCTGGTGCATGGTCTGGTGCATGGTCTGGTACATGGACAGGTCTGGTACATGGACAGGTCTGGTACATGGACAAGAACGGATGGGTCTGGTACATGGACAGGTTGGTACATGGACAGGTCTGGACAGGTCTTGGACATGGACAGGTCTGGTACAAGGACAGGTCTGGATGGGTCTGGAAGGGTCTGGTGCATGGTCAGGTCTGGATGGGTCTGGTACATGGACAGGTCTGGATGGGTCTGGTACATGGACAGGTCTGGAAAGGTCTGGCACATGGACAGGTCTGGATGGGTCTGGAAGGGTCTGGTATATGGACAGGTCTGGTACGTGGAGAGGTCTAGATGGGTCTGGTACATGGACAGGTCTGGAAAGGTCTGGCACATGGACAGGTCTGGATGGGTCTGGAAGGGTCTGGTACGTGGAGAGGTCTAGATGGGTCTGGTACATGGACAGGTCTGGAATGGTCTGATACATGGACAGGTCTGGATTGTTCTGGTACATGGAGAGATGTCTAGATAGGTCTGGTACGTGGAGAGGTCTAGATGGGTCTGGTACATGGACAGGTCTGGATTGTTCTGGTACATGGAGAGATGTCTAGATAGGCCTGGTACATGGACAGGTCTGGATTGGTCTGGTACATGTAAAGGTCTGGATGGGTCTGGTACTTGGAAACTGGTGGTGTCTCCCAAATGGCACCCTGGTCAAAGATGGTGAACTACATAGGGAATAGTATTCTATTTTTGATGCTTCAGAGCTCTTTGATAGCACCCAGGGAGAGTCTGCATGACGCCTTTGAAGTGGGCAGAGACATGCTGACAGTGACGAATTTCAAGGGCGATCTCTCTAATCGCTCTGTGCCCCATCCTGTGAACTCATCCAATGAAAAGAGAACTCGAAGTGTCCCAAATGACACTACTACTCTAAGCCCTGGTCAAAAGTAATGCACCATGTAGGGTTTAGGGTTCCATTAGGGACGTAGACAATGTGAAGTGTCCCTATCTTTTACCGCATCATTCAACTGTTCCAATGTCTTTAATATTATATACCTATATACCTTCCAATGTCTTTAATATTATATACCTATATACCTTCCAATGTCTTTAATATTATATACCTATATACTATTATATACCTATATACCTTCCAATGTCTTTAATATTATATACCTATATACTATTGTATACCTATATACCTTCCAATGTTTTTAATATTATATACCTATATACTATTATATACCTATATACCTTCCAATGTCTTTAATATTATGTACCTATATACCTTCCAATGTCTTTAATATTATATACCTATATACATTCCAATGTCTTTAATATTATATACCTATATACCTTCCAATGTCTTTAATATTATATACCTATATACTATTATATACCTATATACCTTCCAATGTCTTTAATATTATATACCTATATACTATTGTATACCTATATACCTTCCAATGTTTTTAATATTATATACCTATATACTATTATATACCTATATACCTTCCAATGTTTTTAATATGATATACCTATATACTATTATATACCTATATACCTTCCAATGTCTTTAATATTATATACCTATATACCTTCCAATGTCTTTAATATTATATACCTATATACCTTCCAATGTCTTTAATATTATATACCTATATACTATTATATACCTATATACCTTCCAATGTCTTTAATATTATATACCTATATACTATTGTATGCCTATATACCTTCCAATGTTTTTAATATTATATACCTATATACTATTATATACCTATATACCTTCCAATGTTTTTAATATGATATACCTATATACTATTATATACCTTCCAATGTCTTTAATATTATATACCTATATACCTTCCAATGTCTTTAATATTATATACCTATATACTATTATATACCTATATACCTTCCAAAGTCTTTAATATTATATACCTATATACCTTCCAATGTCTTTAATATTTAAGTTCTATTTTGGTTTCATCTGACCATATGACATTCTCCCAATCCTCTTCTGGATCATCCAAATGCACTCTAGCAAACTTCAGACGGGCCTGGACATGTACTGGCTTAAGCAGGGGGACACGGCTCTCACTGCAGGATTTGAGTCCCTGGCGGCGTAGTGTGTTACTGATGGTAGGCTTTGTTACTTTGGTCCCAGCTCTCTGCAGGTCATTCACTAGGTCCCCCCGTGTGGTTATGGGATTTTTGCTCAACGTTCTTGTGATCATTTTGACCCCACGGGGTGAGATCTTGCGTGGAGCCCCAGATCGAGGGAGATTATCAGTGGTCTTGTATGTCTTCCATTTCCTAATACTTGCTCCCACAGTTGATTTCTTCAAACCAAGCTGCTTACCTATTGCAGATTCAGTCTTCCCAGCCTGGTGCAGGTCTACAATTTTGTTTCTGGTGTCCTTTGACAGCTCTTTGGTCTTGGCCATAGTGGAGTTTGGATTGTTTGAGGTTGTGGTCAAGTGTCTTTTATACTGATAACAAGTTCAAACAGGTGCCATTAATACAGGTAACGAGTGGAGGACAGAGGAGCCTCTTAAAGAAGAAGTTACAGGTCTGTGAGAGCCAGAAATCTTGCTTGTTTGTAGGTGACCAAATACTTATTTTCCACCATAATTTGCAAATAAATTCATAACAAATCCTACAATGTGATTTTCTGGATTTTTTTTCCTCAATTTGTCTGTCATAGTTGACGTGTACCTATGGTGAAAATTACAGGCCTCTCTCATCTTTTTAAGTGGGAGAACTTGCACAATTGGTGGTTGACTAAATACTTTTTTCCCCCACTGTATATACCTTCCAATGTCTTTAATATAATATACTTATATACCTTCCAAGGTCTTTAATATTATATACCTATATACCTTCCAAGGTCTTTAATATTATATACCTTCCAACATCTTTAATATAATATATCAAAATCCCTTCCAACATCTTTAATATAAAATATCAATATACCTTCCAACGTCTTTAATATAATATATAAATATCCCTTCCAAGGTCTTTAATATAATATATCAATATCCTTCCAAGGTTATTATAATACATCAATGTCCCTTCCAAGGTCTTTAATATAATATATCAATATCCCTTCCAAGGTCTTTAATATAATATATCAATATCCCTTCCAAGGTCTTTAATATAATATATCAAAATCCCTTCCAAGGTCTTTAATATAATATATCAATATCCCTTCGAAGGTATTTAATATAATATATCAATATCCCTTCCAAGTTCTTCAATATCATATATCAATATCCCTTCCAAGACTGCTTCAAAAATATATGTTTAATATGTTCACATGTTCAATCATGTCCTCATGTCCTTGTTTTGTGCCATTTTGATTTGATCACATATGATTAATATTTTTAGACATGTGACTCATTCCTGATTGAAGGCAGGTTGACTGGTTAATGTGAAAGGCAGGTTGACTGGTTAATGTGAAAGGCAGGTTGACTGGGTAAGGTGAAAGGCAGGTTGACTGGGTGGTGTGAAAGGTAGGTTGACTGGGAATGTGAAAGGTAGGTTGACTGGTTATGTGAAAGGTAGGTTGACTGGATAATGTGAAAGGTAGGTTGACTGGGTAATGTGAAAGGTAGGTTGACTGGTAGGTGTGAAAGTGTTGTTGTTCTTTTACAGAACATTGTACATCATAGCATAACAAAAATAAACAAACAAAAACCAAACAAGGGTAATAGCACAAATAGAACTGAATTACTGACGAAACCATCTGGACGAAGAACATGGACTAAAATACTGATGAAACCATGTGGACGAAGAACATGGACTAAAATACTGATGAAACCATGTGGACGAAGAACATGGACTAAAATACTGATGAAACCATGTGGACGAAGAACATGGACTAAAATACTGACGAAACCATCTGGACGAAGAACATGGACTAAAATAATGATGAAACCATCTGGAAGAAGAACATGGACTAAAATACTGATGAAACCATGTGGACGAAGAACATGGACTAAAATACTGATGGAACCATCTGGACGAAAAACATGGACTAAAATACTGATGAAACCATGTGGACGAAGAACATGGACTAAAATACTGACGAAACCATCTGGACGAAGAACATGGACTAAAATACTGATGAAACCATCTGGAAGAAGAACATGGACTAAAATACTGATGAAACCATGTGGACGAAGAACATGGACTAAAATACTGATGGAACCATCTGGACGAAAAACATGGACTAAAATACTGATGAAACCATGTGGATGAAGAACATGGACTAAAATACTGATGAAAACATGTGGACCAAGAACATGGACTAAAATACTGATGGAACTATTTAGACGAATAGCATGGACTGAAAAACTGAAATACTTTTGTGGGCACCTGGGATTACCCTGCCAACCTTGTCTTGCCAATATACAGTGGGGGAAAAAAGTATTTAGTCAGCCACCAATTGTGCAAGTTCTCCCACTTAAAAAGATGAAAGAGGCCTGTAATTTTCATCATAGGTACACGTCAACTATGACAGACAAAATGAGAAAAAAAATTCCAGAAAATCACATTGTAGGATTTTTAATGAATTTATTTGCAAATTATGGTGGAAAAAAAGTATTTGGTCAATAACAAAAGTTTCTCAATACTTTGTTATATACCCTTTGTTGGCAATGGCACAGGTCAAACGTTTTCTGTAAGTCTTCACAAGGTTTTCACACACTGTTGCTGGTATTTTGGCCCATTCCTCCATGCAGATCTCCTCTAGAGCAGTGATGTTTTGGGGCTGTCGCTGGGCAACACAGACTTTCAACTCCCTCCAAAGATTTTCTATGGGGTTGAGATCTGGAGACTGGCTAGGCCACTCCAGGACCTTGAAATGCTTCTTACGAAGCCACTCCTTCGTTGCCCGGGCGGTGTGTTTGGGATCATTGTCATGCTGAAAGACCCAGCCACGTTTCATCTTCAATGCCCTTGCTGATGGAAGGAGGTTTTCACTCAAAATCTCACGATACATGGCCCCATTCATTCTTTCCTTTACACAGATCAGTCGTCCTGGTCCCGTTGCAGAAAAACAGCCCCAAAGCTTGATGTTTCCACCCCCATGCTTCAAAGTAGGTATGGTGTTATTTGGATGCAACTCAGCATTCTTTGTCCTCCAAACACGACGAGTTGAGTTTTTACCAAAAATTATATTTTGGTTTCATCTGACCATATGACATTCTCCCAATCCTCTTCTGGATCATCCAAATGCACTCTAGCAAACTTCAGACGGGCCTGGACATGTACTGGCTTAAGCAGGGGGACACGTCTTGCACTGCAGGATTTGAGTCCCTGGCGGCGTAGTGTGTTACTGATGGTAGGTTTTGTTACTTTGGTCCCAGCTCTCTGCAGGTCATTCACTAGGTCCCCCCGTGTGGTTCTGGGATTTTTGCTCACCGTTCTTGTGATCATTTTGACCCCACGGGGTGAGATCTTGCGTGGAGCCCCAGATCGAGGGAGATTATCAGTGGTCTTGTATGTCTTCCATTTCCTAATAATTGCTCCCACAGTTGATTTCTTCAAACCAAGCTACTTACCTATTGCAGATTCAGTTTAGTTTCTGGTGTCCTTTGACAGCTCTTTGGTCTTGGCCATAGTGGAGTTTGGAGTGTGACTGTTTGAGGTTGTGGACAGGTGTCTTTTATACTGATAACAAGTTCAAACAGGTGCCATTAATACAGGTAACGAGTGGAGGACAGAGGAGCCTCTTAAAGAAGAAGTTACAGGTCTGTGAGAGCCAGAAATCTTGCTTGTTTGTAGGTGACCAAATACTTATTTTCCACCATAATTTGCTAATAAATTCCTTAAAAATCCTACAATGTGATTTTTTGGATTTCTTTTCTCTCAATTTGTCTGTCATAGTTGACGTGTACCTATGATGAAAATTACAGGCCTGTCTCATCTTTTTAAGTGGGAGAACTTGCACAATTGGTGGCTGACTAAATACTTTTTTCCCCACTTTACCTCAATGTCAATCCAGATCCAGACCTGACATTTCAGTCATGCATTCCAAATTGGTTCCAAATTGGTTCCAAATTGGTTCCAAATTGGGTCATATCTGACCCTGACATTCCGACAGAGCTTCAAGTTAAAATGTCACAGTGCCGCTTAGTTCTGAGATTCTCATCTTCATCCAGATAGCACACACGCACGTATGCACACATGCACATGCACACGCATGCAAACACACACACACACACACGCGCACACACGCACATACGCACACACGCACACACTCACACATACACAGACACACACACACACATGCAGAGACACACATACACACACACTCCAGATACCATTAACTTAAAATTAACCTTACAAATAGCAGTGTTGGTCGATTTGGAAAGCCATAGTCAGTCAATAAATAATACAATAATATTCGTAGGAAAGGTTTTCATCTTTAGGTCCCAATCTGTGGATACTAAAATGTGTATGCAAAATGTGTAAGTAAAATGTGTATGTAAAATGTATATGTAAAATGTAAATGTAAAATGTGTATGTAAAATGTATGTATATGTAGCAGAAAAGTTGTAAAAAAACAAACAAGATGTGTCCACCGAAGAGGTGGTGGATGCGTAAATAACAAAATATATCAAAAGAAACAACTATGAGGAGGACAGAGAATAAAGAGATATAAAGGAGAGAGAATGAAGAGATATAAAGGAGAGAGAATGAAGAGATATAAAGGAGAGAGAATGAAGAGATATAAAGGAGAGATAATAAAGAGATATAAAGGAGAGAGAATAAAGAGATATAAAGGAGAGAGAATGAAGAGATATAAAGGATAAAGAATGAAGAGATATAAAGGAGAGAGAATGAAGAGATATAAAGGAGAGAGAATGAAGAGATATAAAGGAGAGATAATAAAGAGATATAAAGGAGAGAGAATGAAGAGATATAAAGGAGAGAGAATAAAGAGATATAAAGGAGAGAGAATGAAGAGATATAAAGGAGAGAGAATAAAGAGATATAAAGGAGAGATAATAAAGAGATATAAAGGAGAGAGAATAAAGAGATATAAAGGAGAGTGAATGAAGAGATATAAAGGAGAGAGAATAAAGAGATATAAAGGAGAGAGAATAAAGAGATATAAAGGAGAGAGAATGAAGAGATATAAAGGAGAGAGAATGAAGAGATATAAAGGAGAGAGAATAAAGAGATATAAAGGAGAGAGAATGAAGAGATATAAAGGAGAGAGAATAAAGAGATATAAAGGAGAGATAATGAAGAGATATAAAGGTGGAATAAAGAGATACAGTGGGGAGAACAAGTATTTGATACACTGCCGATTTTGCAGGTTTTCCTACTTACAAAGCATGTAGAGGTCTGTAACTTTTATCATAGGTACACTTCAACTGTGAGAGACAGAATCAAAAACAAATTTCCAGAAAATCACATTGTATGATTTTTAAGTAATTAATTTGCATTTTATTGCATGTCATAAGTATTTGATACATCAGAAAAGCATAACTTAATATTTGGTACAGAAACCTTTGTTTGCAATTACAGAGATCATACGTTTCCTGTAGGTCTTGACCAGGTTTGCACACACTGCAGCAGGGATATTGGCCCACTCCTCCATACAGACCTTCTCCAGATCCTTCAGGTTTCGGGGCTGTCGCTGGACAATGTGGACTTTCAGCTCCCTCCAAAGATTTTCTATTGGGTTCAGGTCTGGAGACTGGCTAGGCCACTCCAGGACCTTGAGATGCTTCTTACAGAGCCACTCCTTAGTTGCCCTGGCTGTGTGTTTCAGGTCGTTGTCATGCTGGAAGACCCAGGCACGACCCATCTTCAATGCTCTTACTGAGGGAAGGAGGTTGTTGGCCAAGATCTCGCGATACATGGCCCAATCCATCCTCCCCTCAATACGGTGCAGTCGTCCTGTCCCCTTTGCAGAAAAGCATCCCCAAAGAATGATGTTTCCACCTCCATGCTTCACGGTTGGGATGGTGTTCTTGGGGTTGTACTCATCCTTCTTCTTCCTCCAAACACTGCGAGTGGAGTTTAGACCAAAAAGCTCTATTTTTGTCTCATCAGACCACATTACCTTCTCCCATTCCTCCTCTGGATCATCCAGATGGACATTGGCAAACTTCAGACGGGCCTGGACATGCGCTGGCTTGAGCAGAGGGACCTTGCGTGCGCTGCAGGATTTTCATCCATGACGGCGTAATGTGTTACTAGTGGTTTTCTTTGAGACTGTGGTCCCAGCTCTCTTCAGGTCATTGACCAGGTCCTGCCGTGTAGTTCTGGGCTGATCCCTCACCTTCCTCATGATCATTGATGCCCCACGAGGTGAGATCTTGCATGGAGCCCCAGACCGAGGGTGAATGACCGTCATCTTGAACTTCTTCCATTTTCTAATAATTGCACCAACAGTTGTTGCCTTCTCACCAAGCTGCTTGCCTATTGTCCTGTAGCCCATCCCAGCCTTGTGCAGGTCTACAATTTTATCCCTGATGTCCTTACACAGTTCTCTGGTCTTGGCCATTGTGGAGAGGTTGGAGTCTGTTTGATTGAGTGTGTGGACAGGTGTCTTTTATACAGGTAACGAGTTCAAACAGGTGCAGTTAATACAGGTAATGAGTGGAGAACAGGAGGGCTTCTTAAAGAAAAACTAGCAGGTCTGTGAGAGCCAGAATTCTTACTGGTTGGTAGGTGATCAAATACTTATGTCATGCAATAAAATGCAAATTAATTACTTAAAAATCATACAATGTGATTTTCTGGATTTTTGCTTTAGATTCTGTCTCTCACAGTTGAAGTGTACCTATGATAAAATTACAGACCTCTACATGCTTTGTAAGTAGGAAAACCTGCAAAATCGGCAGTGTATCAAATACTTGTTCTCCCCACTGTATAAAGGAGAGAGAATGAAGAGATATAAAGGAGAGAGAATGAAGAGATATAAAGGAGAGAGAATGAAGAGATATAAAGGAGAGATAATGAAGAGATATAAAGGAGAGAGAATGAAGAGATATAAAGGAGAGAGAATGAAGAGATATAAAGGAGAGAGAATGAAGAGATATAAAGGAGAGAGAATGAAGAGATATAAAGGAGAGATAATGAAGAGATATAAAGGAGAGAAAATGAAGAGATATAATGGAGAGAGAATGAAGAGATATAAAGGAGAGAGAATGAAGAGATATAAAGGAGAGAGAATGAAGAGATATAAAGGAGAGAGAATGAAGAGATATAAAGGATATAGAATGAAGAGATATAAAGGAGAGAGAATGAAGACATATAAAGTATGAAGAAGTGAGAGAATAAAGAGATATAGGATCTATGGTTGGCACTGTCATCTGAATAAAAAATAGTCAACTAAAAATAGATGAAGAATTAAATAAAAGGATGTTTTTCTCCAAAACGCGAGACTTGAAAGTCTGTCACTGACAAGTATTGCATGTGGGGAAGAAAGCTGGTGTTGGACTCAGATGAATATTTAAAGACGAAGGGCCCTGTAAAACTGATGGAGCTAGGATACATCCCAAATAGCACCCTATTCCCTATATAATGCAGTACTTTAGCAAACAGCCCTATGGGTCCTGGTCAAAGTAGTACACTATATAGGGAATAGAGTGCAGTTTGGGACGCAGACATGGAAAATGTGTTTGTATTCATCATCATTAGCTTTAGTTGGCTAGCTAGCTAGGAAAGTAGAAGTACCGTTAACCTAGCTATCCTCCATAACTAACTTATTGACTCGGCAATCAGCTGGTTGTTGCCTGTTGATACATTATTTATCAATCATTATTTGCTGAAAATCATGTTGCCTTTATATAAATTATTTATTAAATCATTATTTATTTAAATTCTTGTCTCTCGCCATCACTGTCATGCCAATGATTAGTTTAGCTTAGAAATGTGGAATGAACAGAATGAATAGAATGAACGACTGAGTCAGAACATTCCAAAATAATTAACGACCAGCCTGTTTGGTTAGCAACTTCGGAACCTCAGAACTAACAACTGGCTGTTGCCCAGACTATATGGAATGATGAAATAAAACAAATGTACTAATTAAAACAACCATTTTAATGAAAACATCCATCCAACTTGACACAACTGTGGGAAGCATTGGAGTCAACATGGGCCAGCATCCCTGTGGAACGATTTTGACACCTTATAGAGTCCATGCCCAGACAAATTGAGGCTGTTATGATGGTAAAAGGGGGGGATGAAACTCAATAATAGGAAGGTGTTCTTAATGTTTGGTATCTTCAGTGTAGATTACACTGTTAAGTGATCTCTTGTCACAGATTGTTCTTTTCCATCCCAAACGCAATTTTCTGGATGTTTCTGGAAGCCTATTGGTATTCCGTCTGCAATCTCAGCAAGACAAGAAAACAAACGTTTGCAGTTGTCAGGACCTGTTAATCCTCAAACAGGAGATACTTCTAAAGCAGAGTGACAAAGAGGTATGGGCAGACACACACACACACACACACACACACACGCACGCTCACACGCGTACACACACACACACGCGCGCGCAAGCAGACACACACACACACACGTACACACACACACACACACGCTCACGCACGTACACACACACGCATGCACGCACACACACACACACACACACACACAATTTCAAATCCAAGGCACATAAGATCACTCACAGATAATCATTCACACAGCGTGTCCCAAAGGCTCATATTACGTGAGAAAATGGCATCAGCTCTACAGTGCAGCCTTTGAATGAATAAGATAGTCACCGTCTGGCGTCAATCATACAGTGTATAGATGCTCGTTCAAATTGAAAGCCCTCAAAATACTACTGAATATGCAATGAAATGAAGCAGAAACAACTACAAGCTGTATTTTTCCAGACTTTGTTTCGCAGTAGTTTTGTTTGTTTTTGCTGGCAGGCCTTTTTTTTTGTTGTTCTGGCTTCAAAGAGGATGTAAAATCTGGTGCTAAAAAAGACATGCTGCAATATCTCAGACAAGAGTGATCAATCAGAGACAAAAGCTGAAGAGTGAGTGTGTCACTGTCTATCACGGTGTCAACTTGATTGTTTATGTCTTAACGCAACCTCCAAATAAAATGGAGACATTTGACATATCTGCAGGCAACATGGCGTCTTGCCCTTTTAATTGGCTACATACTCTCTGTCAGCGGGTGCTGTAGGTGGGTGTGGTGCAGGAATCAGGCGCAGGACGCAGAAACTTAGTCCAAAAGACTTTAGTGAACACTCACTCATAACACGAGCCAAAAAGCCCGGAGGCGAGAAAATACGCACACAGGCGTAAAACAAAATGCGCACTAACATGTGCGAGAACCCTCCCTAACAGAGGAGGAAAACAACGAAGCACTGACAACCAACAGTAGCGCACAAACACGACAGCAAGTACAATCACACACAACACGTGACAAACACAACGAGAACTTATAGGACACTAATGAACGCTAAACGAAAACAGGTGTACAACATCAAGACAAAACCAAACGAACATCGAAACATACAACGGTGGCAGCTAGTACTCCGGAGACGACGACCGCCGAAGCCTGCCCGAGCAAGGAAGAGAGGCAGCCTCGGCCGAAACCGTGACAGTACCACCCCCTTGACGTGCGGCTCCAGACGTGCGCCGACTCCGGCCTCGGGGACGACCAGGAGGACGCGGAGCAGGGCGCGTCGGGTGACTACGGTGGAATTCTGTCAGGAGAGACGGGTCCAAAATGTCTCTCCTCGGCACCCAGCACCGTTCCTCCGGGCCGTACCCCTCCCACTCGAGACCCCCCATCCGACGTCTCGAATCCAAGATGGACTGCACGGTGTACGCCGGTGCCCCCTCGATGTCCAAAGGGGGCGGAGGAGTCTCTCTGATTTCATCTTCCTGGAGTGGACCAGCTACCACCGGCCTGAGAAGAGACACATGGAACGAGGGGTTAATATTCTTATAATCAATAGGCAGTTGTAATCTGTAACACACCTCGTTCAATCTTCTCAGGACTTTAAACGGCCCCACAAAACGCCGACCCAGCTTCCGGCAGGGCAGGCGGAGGGGCAGGTTTCTGGTAGAGAGCCAGACTCGATCACCAGGTGTGTACACCGGCCCCTCACTGCGGTGGAGATCGGCGCTCGCCTTCTGACGACGGAGGGCCCGCTGCAGGTGGACGTGTGCAGCGTTCCACGTCTCCTCCGAGCGCCGCACCCACTCATCCACCGCAGGAGCCTCGATCTGGCTCTGCTGCCATGGTGCCAGAACCGGCTGGTAACCTAACACACATTGGAAAGGGGTTAGGTTAGTTGAGGAATGGCGTAGGGAATTCTGGGCCATTTCTGCCCAGGGAACGTAACGTGCCCACTCCTCCGGCCGGTCCTGGCGGTATGATCTAAGAAACCTACCCACATCCTGGTTCACACGTTCCACCTGCCCATTACTCTCAGGATGGTAACCCGAGGTGAGGCTCAACGAGACCCCCAAACGCTCCATAAATGCTCTCCAGACTCTGGAGGTGAACTGGGGACCTCGATCAGACACAATATCTTCGGGTACCCCGTAGTGCCGGAAAACGTGGGTGAATAGAGCTTCGGCGGTCTGTAGGGCAGTAGGAAGGCCCGGCATAGGGAGCAAACGACAGGCCTTAGAGAACCGGTCCACAACGACCAGTATAGTAGTATTCCCCTGCGAGGGGGGAAGGTCAGTGACGAAGTCCACCGAGAGGTGAGACCATGGTCGTTGTGGAACGGGCAGGGGTTGTAACTTACCCCTAGGCAGATGTCTAGGCGCCTTACACTGGGCGCACACCGAGCAGGAGGAGACATAAACCCTCACATCCCTGGCTAACGTGGGCCACCAGTACTTAGCACTAAGGCAGTGCACTGTCCGGCCAATACCAGGATGTCCAGAGGAGGGTGACGTGTGAGCCCAATAGATCAATCGATCCCGAACCTCGAGCGGGACGTACGTCTGACCCTCCGGGCATTGAGGAGGACTAGGGTCGGTGCGCAACGCCCGCTCGATCTCAGCATCGACCTCCCACACTACCGGTGCCACCAGACAAGACTCCGGCAGTATGGGAGTGGGCTCCACGGACCTCTCCTCCGTGTCATACCGCCGAGACAGTGCGTCTGCCTTACCGTTCTGTGACCCAGGGATGTACGTGATCTTAAATACGAACCGGGCCAAAAACATGTTCCACCGCGCCTGGCGAGGGTTCAGTCTCCTAGCTGCCCGGATGTACTCCAGGTTACGGTGGTCAGTCAAAATGAGAAAAGGGTGTTGAGCCCCCTCAAGCCAATGCCTCCACACCTTTAGGGCCTGTACCACGGCTAACAGCTCCCTGTCCCCTACGTCATAATTTCGCTCCGCCGGACTGAGCTTTTTGGAATAAAAGGCACAGGGGCGGAGTTTAGGTGGCGTGCCAGACCGTTGCGAAAGCACGGCCCCTATACCGGCCTCTGACGCGTCCACCTCTACCTGAAATGGTAAAAAGGCATCCGGATGCGCCAGCACCGGAGCCGAAGTAAACAGGTCCTTCAGTCTCCCAAAAGCCCTGTCCGCCTCGGCTGACCACTGCAAACGCACCGGACCCCCCTTCAAAAGAGACGTTATGGGAGCTGCCACCTGTCCAAAACCCTGGATAAACCTCCGGTAGTAATTTGCAAACCCCAAAAACTGCTGCACCTCTTTAACAGTGGTTGGAGTCTGCCAATTACGCACGGCTGACACCCGGTCAACCTCCATCTTCACCCCTGACGCAGACAACTGATAACCCAAAAAGGAGATCGACTCCTGGAAAAACAGACATTTCTCTGCCTTGACATACAGGTCGTGCTCCAACAGCCTCCTCAACACTCGGCGCACCAGGGCCACATGCTCGACTCGGGTAGACAAGTACACGAGAATGTCATCTATGTACACGACCACCCCCTGCCCCTGCATGTCCCTGAAGATCTCATCCACGAATGATTGGAAAACTGAAGGAGCGTTCATCAACCCGTATGGCATGACAAGATACTCGTAATGACCCGAGGTGGTACTAAACGCTGTCTTCCATTCATCACCCTCTCTAATGCGTACCAAGTTGTAAGCGCTCCTGAGATCTAATTTTGTGAAAAAACGCGCCCCGTGCAATGACTCCGTCATGGTCGCAATCAGAGGAAGTGGATAACTGTACTTCACCGTGATCTGATTGAGACTACGGTAATCAATGCACGGGCGTAACCCTCCATCCTTCTTTTTCACAAAAAAGAAACTCGAGGACGCAGGGGAAGTGGATGGCCGTATATATCCTTGTCTCAGAGATTCGTCTATGTAAGTCTCCATAGCTCACTTCTCCTCTTGAGACAGAGGATACACATGGCTCCGTGGGAGCGCAGCTCCTGCCTGGAGGTCTATCGCACAATCTCCCTGCCTATGAGGAGGTAACTGCGTCGCCCTCGACTTACTGAACACAATAGCCAAATCCTCATACTCGGGGGGAATGTGCAATGCGGGCACCTGGTTTGGACTCTCCACGAGGTAGCCCCCACGGAAACACCTAAACATCGCCCCACACACTGGGCAGACCACTCCATCAGAGCCCTCTCCTGCCCACTCCATCAGGCATTCCCAGCACCACCGGATACGCAGGAGAGTCGATCAGATATAGCTGGATAATCTCCTCATGACCCCCCTGCATACACATCCTAAGTGGTGCTCTGACTTCCCTGATCAAGCCCGATCCCAACGGACGGCTATCTAGGGCATGAACGGGGAATGGGACGTCAACAGGAAGAAGGGGAATCCCTAATTCTAAACAAAAATTTCTATCAACAAAATTCCCAGCCGCGCCTGAATCTACTAGCGCCTTATGCTGGGAATGAGGTGAAACCTGTGGAAATCGCACAGGTATACAGAAGTGCGCAACAGAGAGCTCTGGGTAAGTGGGGCGCCTACTCACCTGGAAGGACTCCCCAGTGCGGAGCCTGTTGTCTTCTCCCCTAGGAGACCCTCCCCAGCACCTAGCCGCGGTGTGTCCTCCACGGCCACAGTTGGTGCAGAGGACGGCCCCCCTCGTGCTCCGACCCCTCCTCTCTCTAGCGCCAGCACCCCCGAGCTCCATAGGGCTCGGCTCGGAGGTGCTGGAGGATGGAATGGACGGACCCCCCTCGGAACGTCCGCGGGTAGCCAGCAGGGTGTCCAGCCTGATGGACATGTCCACTAACTGATCGAA
>NW_028161401.1:62500-65957 GCF_964263955.1 Coregonus lavaretus
TTTCTCAGCATTGTGGTTGAACAAGGATAAGATACTGTACATCTCGCTGGTTTTTCCATACATCGTCAAGACCGGCCGACAGCCTCAGGGGAAAAGAGAATTTAATTCATGGCTCACATCAACACCATCTTCCCAGACACCCAGGACCTACTCCAATTCGCATACCGCACCAACAGATCAACAGACACAATCTCTATTGCACTCCACACTGCCCTCGTCCACAACGCCTCTTCCCCCTTAGGAGGCTGAAAATATTTGGCATGGTCCCTCAGATCCTCAAAACGTTATACAGCTGCACTATTGAGAACATATTGACTGGCTGCATCCCCGCTTGGTACGGCAACTGGCTTGGCATCCAACCTGAAGGCGCTACAGAGGTTAGTGTGTACGTACCAGTACATCACTGGGGCTGAGCTCCCTGCCATCTAGGACTTCTATACCAGGCGGTGTCAGGGGAAGGTCCTAAAAATTGTCAAAATAGCTACCCAGACTTTCTGCATTGACCATTTTTGTACTAACTCTTTTGACTCATCACATACACTGCTGCTACTGTTTATTATCTATCCTGTTGCCTGATCACTTTACCCCTACATATTTAGTACATACAGTGGGGAGAACAAGTATTTGATACACTGCCGATTTTGCAGGTTTTCCTACTTACAAAGCATGTAGAGGTCTGTAATTTTTATCATAGGTAGGCTTCAACTGTGAGAGACGGAATCTAAAACATAAATCCAGAAAATCACATTGTATGATTTTTAAGTAAATAATTTGCATTTTATTGCATGACATAAGTATTTGATCACCTACCAACCAGTAAGAATTCCGGCTCTCACAGACCTGTTCGTTTTTCTTTAAGAAGCCCTCCTGTTCTCCACTCATTACCTGTATTAACTGCACCTGTTTGAACTTATTACCTGTATAAAAGACACCTATCCACACACTCAATCAAACAGACTCCAACCTCTCCACAATGGACAAGACCAGAGAGCTGTGTAAGGACATCAGGGATAAAATTGTAGACCTGCACAAGGCTGGGATGGGCTACAGGACAATAGGCAAGCAGCTTGGTGAGAAGGCAACAACTGTTGGCGCAATTATTAGAAAATGGAAGAAGTTCAAGATGACGGTCAATCACACTCGGTCTGGGGCTCCATGCAAGATCTCACCTCGTGAGGCATCAATGATCATGAGGAAGGTGAGGGATCAGCCCAGAACTACACGGCAGGACCTGGTCAATGACCTGAAGAGAGCTGGAACCACAGTCTCAAAGAAAACCATTAGTAACACACTACGCCGTCATGGATTAAAATCCTGCAGCGCAAACAAGGTCCCCCTGCTCAAGCCAGCGCATGTCCAGGCCCTTCTGAAGTTTAGCCAATGACCATCTGGATGATCCAGAGGAGGAATGGGAGAAGGTCATGTGGTCTGATGAGACAAAAATATTGCTTTTTGGTCTAAACTCCACTCGCCGTGTTTGGAGGAAGAAGAAGGATGAGTACAACCCCAAGAACACAATCCCAACTGTGAAGCATGGAGGTGGAAACATCATTCTTTGGGGATGCTTTTCTGCAAAGGGAACAGGACGACTGCACCGTATTGAGGGGAGGATGGATGGGGCCATGTATCGTGAGATTTTGGCCAACAACCTCCTTCCCTCAGTAAGAGCATTGAAGATGGGTCGTGGCTGGGTCTTCCAGCATGACAACGACGCGAAACACACAGCCAGGGCAACTAAGGAGAGGCTCCGTAGGAAGCATCTCAAGGTCCTGGAGTGGCCTAGCCAGTCTCCAGACCTGAACCCAATAGAAAATCTTTGGAGGGAGCTGAAAGTCTGTATTGCCCAGCGACAGCCCCGAAACCTGAAGGATCTGGAGAAGGTCTGTATGGAGGAGTGGGCCAAAATCCCTGCTGCAGTGTGTGCAAACCTGGTCAAGACCTACAGGAAATGTATGATCTCTGTAATTGCAAACAAAGGTTTCTGTACCAAGAGAGCCGGAATTCTTACTGGTTGGTAGGTGATCAAATACTTATGTAATGCAATAAAATGCAAATTAATTACTTAAAAATCATACAATGTGATTTTCTGGATTTTTGTTTTAGATTCCGTCTCTCACAGTTGAAGTGTACCTATGGTAAAAATTACAGACCTCTACATGCTTTGTAAGTAGGAAAACCTGCAAAATCGGCAGTGTATCAAATACTTGTTCTCCCCACTGTATCTACCTCAATTATCTCACTCCGCTACAAATTGACTCAGTAATGGTACCCCGTGTATTTAGCCAAGTTATCGTTTCTCATTGTGTATTTATTCCTCTTGTTATTATTTTTCTATTATTTTTCATTTTCTTTCTCTCTGTATTGTTGGGAAGGGCCTGTAAGTAAACATTTCACTATTAGTCTACATCTGTTGTTTACAAAGCATGTGACAAATACAATTTGATAAGATTTGACATACTGTATCTCTTGAACAACCCACTCTCTCTACAATTATACTATTTCTTTCTCCAGGTGAGAGAGTTCTGGTCTCTCACCTGGAGGACATTATGAACCCATTACGGAGTCCAAGGTAATTAAGATATGAACCGTTAACCCAGGTATTTAACAGAGGGAAGGATGGGGGGAAGCAAGGAAGCAGAGAGGGAAGGAGGGAGAGAGGGAGAAAAGAGAGGAAATTGATTGTGACCGCAACCCAGGTATTTAACATTTGAATGTACTGTATGACTCTTGGCAGCCATTTAGACAGAGAGAGGGAAGGAGAGATAAAGGAGGGAGAGAGAGAGAGGGGAAGGAAGGAGAGGAGAAGGAAGGAGGGAGAGAGAGAGGGAAGGAGGGAGAGAGAGAGGGAAGGAGGGAGAGTGAAGGAAGGAAGGAAAGAGGGAGAGAGAGAGAAGGAGGGAGGAGAGGAGGAAGGAGGGAGGGAGAGAGAATGAAGGAGGGAGAGAGAGAGGGAAGGAAGGAGGGAGAGAGGGAAGAGGAGGGAGAGAGAAGGAAGGAGGTAGAGAGAGGAAGGAGGGAGAGAGAGGGAAGGAGGGAGAGAAGAAGGAAGGAGGGAGAGAGAAGGAAGGAGGGAGAGAGAGAAGGAAGGAGAAAGAGAGGAAGGAGGAAAGAGAGGGAGGGAGAGAGAGGAAGAGGAGGGAGAGAGAAGAAGGAGGGAGAGAGAGAGAATGGGGGGAGAGAGAGGAGAAGGGAGGGAAGAGAGAGGAGAAGGAGGGAGAGAAGGGGAAGGAGGAGAGAAAAGGAAGGAGGGAGAGAGAAGGAAGGAGGGAGAGGGAGAAGGAAGGAGAGAAAGAGAGGGAAGGAGGGAGAGAGAAGGAGGGAGAGAGAGGGAAGGAGGGAGAGAGAATGAAGGAAGGAGGGAGAGAGAGAGAAGGCGGGAGAGAGAGGGAAGGAGAGAGAAGGAAGGAGGGCGAGGAGTGGAGGAAGGACGGGAGAGAGGAAAGGGAAGGAGGGAGAG
>NW_028161400.1:0-74154 GCF_964263955.1 Coregonus lavaretus
CCACTAACAGCTACATGATGAATGTCATGCTGGTTCTGTATGTGGTTGTTTTGATGTCTCAGCGGAATTGAATTTCATGCTCACTTGTTGAGCTGCATTTTCTTGACCGTGCCCTCTTCCTCTTCTCTCTTCCTCCTCCTCCTCCTCCTCCTCCTCCTCCTCCTCCTCCTCCTCTTCCTCTGTACACAAAGCCAAGCAGGCCACATTGATTAAATGTTATCTGTATATAAAGCAGACAGAAGCATTGTAAATGAAAGTGGCTAAGAGAAAATAATGAGTTGTTTCATGTGTGCAGGGTGCCTGTCTTTACTGAGAGAACCCTGTGAGAGCCACACAGCTTAAAGAATAGTTTAATTAGAGAATGTCAGCGTTGTGTCTGTATCTCTATGTGTTTGGAATAATAACACTGTTGATGTGTGGCATGACAGCAAATTCCCCATTTTCTGTCTTCCTTCAGGAGCAACTCCAAGACAACTCAGACATGCAATCAATTGATTCTGAAGAGTTGAAAGAAAATGATTAGCTTTAGCTGCTGGGGGCATGTTAGTGTTAGGTACGGGAGCGACGCTGAAGTTGTCTTTCTGTTAGAGACGCTGTGAGTTGTCTTTCTGTTAGAGACTGTGAGTTGTCTTTCTGTTAGAGACGCTGTGAGTTGTCTTTCTGTTAGAGACTGAGTTGTCTTTCTGTTAGAGACGCTGTGAGTTGTCTTTCTGTTAGAGACGCTGTGAGTTGTCTTTCTGTTAGAGACTGTGAGTTGTCTTTCTGTTAGAGACGCTGTGAGTTGTCTTTCTGTTAGAGACGCTGTGAGTTGTCTTTCTGTTAGAGACGCTGTGAGTTGTCTTTCTGTTAGAGACGCTGTGAGTTGTCTTTCTGTTAGAGACGCTGTGAGTTGTCTTTCTGTTAGAGACGCTGTGAGTTGTCTTTCTGTTAGAGACGCTGTGAGTTGTCTTTCTGTTAGAGACGCTGTGAGTTGTCTTTCTGTTAGAGGCGCTGTGAGTTGTCTTTCTGTTAGAGACGCTGTGAGTTGTCTTTCTGTTAGAGACGCTGTGAGTTGTCTTTCTGTTAGAGATGCTGTGAGTTGTCTTTCTGTTAGAGACTGTGAGTTGTCTTTCAGTTAGAGACTGTGAGTTGTCTTTCTGTTAGAGACGCTGTGAGTTGTCTTTCTGTTAGAGACGCTGTGAGTTGTATATTTCTTTTAGAGATGCTGTGAGTTGTCTTCTGTTAGAGACTGTGAGTTGTCTTTCTGTTAAAAACTGTGTCTCACTACTGGTGTCCCCCAGGGCTCGGTACTAGTTCCTCTTTAATGTCTCACTACTGGTGTCCCCCAGGGCTCGGGACTAGGTCCGCTTTAATGTCTCACTACAGGTGTCCCGCAGGTCTTGCTACTGCAGTGCTGGTCAAATATATTGGCATTCTTGCATACACTGAAGCATGCATGAGAGCACCAGCTGTTCCGGATGACTATGTGATCACGCTCTCCATAGCCGATGTGAGTATGACTTTTAAGCAGGTCAACATTCACAAGGCTGCAGGGCCAGACGGATTACCAGGACGTGTACTCCGAGCATCCGCTGAACAACTGGCAAGTGTCTTCACTGACATTTTCAACATGTCCCTGACTGACTCTGTAATACCAACAAGTTTCAAACTGACCACCATCGTCCCTGTGCCCAAGGACACTAAGATAACCTGCCTAAATGACTACCGACCCGTAGCACTCACATCTGTAGCCATGAAGTGCTTTGAAAGGCTGGTCATGGCTCACATCAACACCATTATGCCAGAAACCCTAGACCCACTCCAATTTGCATACCGCCCAACAGATCCACAGAACCAACCTGGCGCCGATGAAGATGGCGGTCTCGCGACTAGCTCTTACGAAACTTTGCAGTATTTAGTTTTTTTTATGTATTATTTTTTACATTATTAGCTCAGAAAGTGTTTTGCATAATTATATACAGCCGGGAAAAATGATTGGATATCAGAGTGGCGGTAAATCACCAGCATTACGACCAGGAATACGACTTTCCCGAAGCAGATCCTTTGTTTGCTCTCCCCAGGGCAACTGAATTGATTCCAGCGGCTGACCCAAAACATCACTGGCGGAGGAGAGGCTGGTCCGACTTAGGAGGCGCGCACACCACCCACCGCTTCCAAGTATACTACTCGCCAACGTTCAGTCTCTGGTTAACAAAGTTGATGAGCTCAGCAAGGATTTCTTTCCAGAGAGACATCAAGGCCTGTAACATCCTCTGTTTCACGGAAACATGGCTCTCTTGGGATATTCTGTCGAACTTGGTCCAGCCAGATGGGTTCTCAGTTCATCGCGCAGACAGGAATAAACATCTCTCCGGGAAGAAGAAGGGTGGGGGGGTATGTTTCATGATTAACGACTCGTGGTGTAATTGTAGTAACATAGAGGAACTTAAATCCTTCTGTTCCCCCGACCTAGAATACCTCACAATCAAATGCCGACCATATTATCTCCCAAGATCATTTTCTTTGGTTATAGTCACGGCCGTGTATATCCCCCCTCAAGCCGATTACACGACGGCCCTCAAAGAACTTCACTGGACCTTATGCAAACTGGAAACCGCATATCCTGAGGCTGCATTTATTGTAGCCGGGAATTTTAACAAAGCAAATTTGAGGACTAGGCTGCCGAAGTTCTAACAACATATCGACTGTTGTACTTGGGCTGCTAAAATCCTCGACCATTGCTATTCAAACTTCCTGGATGGTTATAAGGCCCTCCCCTGCCCTCGTTTCAGCAAATCTGACCACTATAGGCAGAAACTCAAAAAGGAAGTACCCGTGCTAAGGACTATTCAACGCTGGTCTGACCAATCGGAATCCACGCTTCAAGATTGTTTTGATCACGCAGACTGTGATATGTTCCGGGTAGCTTCCGAAAATAATTTAGACATATACACTGAAATGGTGACGGAGTTTATCAGGAAGTGTATAGGTGATGTTGTGCCCACTGTGACTATTAAAACCTACCCTAACCAGAAACCGTGGATAGACGGCAGCATTCGCGCAAATCCGAAAGCGCAAACCACCGCATTTAACTGAGCTACACGGCCCAGTGTAGCTCAGTTGGTAGAGCATGGCGTTTGCAATGCCAGGGTTGTGGGTTCGATTCCCACGGGGGGCCAGTATGAAAAATGTATGCACTCACTAACTGTAAGTTGCTCTGGATAAGAGCATCTACTAAATGACTAAAATAAAAAATTTAACCATGGCAAGGTGACTGGGAATATGGCAGAATACAAACAGTGTAGCTACTCACTCCGCAAGGCAATTAAACTGGCAAAACATCAGTATAGAGACAAAGTGGAGTCGCAATTCAATGACTCAGACACGAGATGTATGTGGCAGGGTCTACAGACAATCATGGACTACAAAAAGAAAACCAGCCACGTCGCCGACACCGACGTCACGCTTCCAGACAAGCTAAACACCTTCTTCGCCCGCTTTGAGGATAACACAGTGCCACTGACGAGGCCCACTACCAAGGACTGTGGCCTCTCTTTCTCCATGGCCGGCGTGAATAAGACATTTAAGCATGTTAACCCCCACAAGGCTGCCGGCCCAGACGGCATCCCTAGCCGCGTCCTCAGAGCATGCGCAGACCAGCTGTCTGGTGTGTTCATGGACATATTCAATCTCTCCCTATCCCAGTCTGCTGTCACCACTTGCTTCAAGATGACCACCATTGTTCCTGTACCAAAGAAAGCAAAGGTAACTGAACTAAATGACTATCGCCCCGTAGCACTCACTTCTGTCATCATGAAGTGCTTTGAGAGGCTAGTTAAGGATCATATCACCTCTACCTTACCTGTCACCCTAGACCCACTTCAAGTTGCTTACCGCCCCAATAGATCCACAGACGATGCAATTGCCATCACACTGCACACTGCCCTATCCCATCTGGACAAGAGGAATACCTATGTAAGAATGCTGTTCATTGACTATAGCTCAGCCTTCAACACCATAGTACCCTCCAAGCTCATCATTAAGTTCGAGGCCCTGGGTCTGAACCCCGCCCTGTGCAACTGGGTCCTGGACTTCCTGACGAGCCGCCCCCAGGTGGTGAAGGTAGGAAACAACATCTCCACTTCGCTGATCCTCAACACGGGGGCCCCACAAGGGTGCATGTTCAGCCCCCTCCTGTACTCCCTGTTCATCCATGACTGCGTGGCCAAGCACGCCTCCAACTCAATCATCAAGTTTGCAGACGACACAACAGTAGTAGGCTTGATTACCAACAATGACGAGACCGCCTACAGGGAGGAGGTCAGAGACCTGGCCGTGTGGTGCCAGGATAACAACCTCTCCCTCAACGTGATCAAGATAAAAGAGATGATTGTGGACAACAGGGAAAAAAAGAGAACTGAGCACGCCCCCATTCTCATCGACGGGGCTGTAGTGGAACAGGTTGAGAGCTTCAAGTTCCTTGGTGTCCACATCACCAACGAACTATCATGGTCCAAACACACCAAGACAGTCGTGAAGAGGGCACGACAAAGCCTATTCCCCCTCAGGAGACTGAAAAGATTTGGCATGGGGTCCTCAGATCCTCAAAAAGTTCTACAGCTGCACCATCGAGAGCATCCTGACTGGTTGCATCACCGCCTGGTATGGCAACTGCTCAGCCTCTGACCGCAAGGCACTACAGAGGGTAGTGCGTACGGCCCAGTACATCACTGGGGCCAAGCTTCCTGCCATCCAGGACCTCTATACCAGGCGGTGTCAGAGGAAGGCCCTCAAAATTGTCAAAGACTCCAGCCACCCTAGTCATAGACTGTTCTCTCTGCTACCGCACGGCAAGCGGTACTGGAGCGCCAAGTCTAGGTCCAAAAGGATTCTCAACAGCTTCTACCCCCAAGCCATAAGACTCCTGAACAGCTAATCATGGCTACCCGGACTATTTGCACTGCCCCCCCCCCCCCCCATCCCCTCTTTTACGCTGCTGCTACTCTGTTTATTATTTATGCATAGTCTTTAACTCTACCCACATGTACATATTACCTCAACTACCTCAGGAACATTCAATGGCGTTTTTGTAAGCAACTGTCTTCTTGGTAAGCAACTCCAGTGTATATTTGGCCTTGTGTTTTAGGTTATTGTCCTGCTGAAAGGTGAATTTGTCTCCCAGTGTCTGGTGGAAAGCAGACTGAACCAGGTTTTCCTCTAGGATTTTCCCTGTGCTTAGCTCTATTCCGTTTCTTTTTGTCATAAAGAAACTCCCTAGTCCTTGCTGATGACAAGCATACCCATAACATGATGCAGCCACCACCATGCTTGAAAATTGTGGTACTCAGGGAAGTGTTGAGGACATAAAGTTAATTTCTTTGCCACATTTTTTGCAGTTTTACTTTAGTGCGTTATTGCAAACAGGATGCATGTTTTGGAATATTTTTATTCTGTACAGGCTTCCTTCTTTTCACTCTGTCATTTAGGTCAGTATTATGGAGTAACTACAATGTTGTTGATCCATCGTCGGTTTTCTCCTATCACAGCCATTAAACTCTGTAACTGTTTTAAAGTCACCATTGGCCTCATGGTGAAATCTCTGAGCTGTTTCCTTCCTCTCCGGCAACTGAGTTAGGAAGGACGCCTGTATCTTTGTAGTAACTGGGTGTATTGATACACCATCCAAAGTGTAATTAATAACTTAACCATGCTCAAAGGGATATTCAATTCCAGATTTATTTATTTTTTAACCATCTTTTTACCTTCTTTGCGAGGCATTGGAAAACCTCCCTGGTCTTTGTGGTTGAAGGGGGACCTTACAGATAATTGTATGTGTGGGGTACAAAGATGAGGTAGTCGTTCAAAAATCATGTTAAACACTATTATTGTACACAGAGTGAGTCCCATGCAACTTATTATGTTTGTTGTTAAGCAAAGTTTTACTCCTGAACTGAATTAGCCTTACGATAACAACGGGGTTGAATACTTATTGACTCTAGACATTAAAGCTTTTCATTTTTTATAAATTTGTACACATTTCTCAAAACAATTCCACTTTGACATTATGGGGTACTGTGTGTAGGCCAGTGACAAAACATCTGCCTACTCCAACACAGGTGATATGCAACCAGCCTGTTTTGACTGAGAATAAATAATGTTCCTCATGAGTAAATAATGTAATAATAAGAAACAACAACGTTCTAACTCTTCTCAACGAGCAGCGGGTCCCCACCCCCGTCCCAGTCCCAGTCCTCGCGCAGCAGTCCCTCTCAGCTGCAGTCAGAGCAGGAGATGTTCACCCCTCCGCGTCCAGACTGCAAATGAAAAAAGCTGCCGCTGTCAGGGAGAGAAGTAGACCAAGGCGCAGCGTGATGAACAAACATGACTTTAATTAGTTAAAGCACAAAACAAAACAAGAAACGACTCGTGACGTCCACGGTATCAATGACCGAACACGGAACAAAAACCCACAACCACAAAGGGAAAACATACAGTTTAAATATGGCTCCCAATCAGAGACAACCAGCCAACAGCTGACACTCGTTGCCTCTGATTGGGAGTCATTCAGGCAAACATAGAATACAACAAACTAGAATGAACACCAACATAGAAATACACACATAGAAATGAACACACCCTGGCTCAACATAATGAGTCCCAGAGCCAGGGTGTGACAGTACCCCCCCCTAAAGGCGCGGACTGCGACCGCGCCTCAACTAAACAAACCAGGGGAGGGCTGGGCGGGCATACTTCCTCGGCGGCGGTTCTGGCTCCGGCCTTGACCACCACCCTCCAATACACCCCCCATAGTGCCCCTGGTCCAGTCTGGCCCCGCCGGCTGGAGCAGGACTGGACTTAACAGGAGCGATCCTTACCAGGCTGTCGACTCGCACCCCTGGCTTGGTGCGTAGAGGAGGAACGGGCCTTACCAGGCTGACGACTCGCACCCCTGGCTTGGTGCGTGGAGGAGGGACGTGCCTTACCAGGCTGACGACGCGCACCCCTGGCTTTGTGCGTGGAGGAGGAACGGGCCTTACCAGGCTGACGACTCGCACCCCTGGCTTGGTGCGTGGAGGAGGAACGGGCCTTACCAGGCTGACGACTCGCACCCCTGGCTTGGTGCGTGGAAGAGGGACGGGCCTTACAAGGCTGACTTCTCGCACCCCTGGCTTAGTGCGAGTGGCAGGAACAGGCCGGACCGGGCTTGCGACGCGCACCGTAGGTTTGGTGCGAGTGGCAGGAACAGGCCGGGTCGGGCTGGCGACGCGCACCGTAGACTTGGTGCGGGTGGCAGGAACAGGCCGGACCGGGCTGGCGACGCGCACCGTAGGTTTGGTGCAAGTGGCAGGAACAGGCCGGGTCGGGCTGGCGACGCGCACCGTAGACTTGGTGCGGGTGGCAGGAACAGGCCGGACCGGGCTGGCGACGCGCACCGTAGGTTAAGTGCGTGGAGCAGGGACAGGCCGGGCTGGGCTGTCGACGCACACCGTAGGCTTGGTGCGTGGAGCAGGGACAGGCCGGGCTGGGCTGTCGACGCACACCGTAGGCTTGGTGCGTGGAGCAGGGACAGGCCGGGCTGGGCTGTCGACGCACACCGTAGGCTTGGTGCGTGGAGCAGGGACAGGCCGGACTGGGCTGGCGACGCACACCGTAGGCTTGGTGCGTGGAGCAGGGACAGGCCGAACCGGGCTGTGGAGACGGATAGGAGGCCTGGAGTGAAGAGCGGCCACCACCCGTCCTGGCTGAATGCCTACCCTCACACACTCTGTGTGAGGCATCCGCACAGGACGTACAGGGCGGTGTACCCCTGGCCTGGTGGCCTTCTGGATCCGCCCCCTTTTCTCCTCCGTCAGCCCCGTCGTCCATGCCGTGTGCCCCCCCCTAAAAAATTTCTGGGGTTGCCTCACGACCGTCTGACGACGACCCTGATCGTCGTCAGACGGCGCGCCTCCACCGTCTCTTCTCCCGGCGCTTCCTCCCATGTCCACCCCAAGGGCTGCCCCTGGACACGCTGCTTGGTCGTTGCATGGTGGGTTTTTGTTCCGTGTTCGGTCATTGATACCGTGGACGTCACGAGTCGTTTCTTGTTTTGTTTCGTGCTTTAACTAATTAAAGTCATGTTTGTTCATCACGCTGCGCCTTGGTCTACTTCTCTCCCTGACGATCGTGACACTGTATTGTAAGGCTGATTTCTACGCCAAACTTAGTGATGTAAAAAAAACACATGACAACTCAAAAACATACTCAAAAGGCAAAGCCTTATAACAGTTCCACCCAAAACAAGCTGCCATTTATGGTTAAGAAAATTGACTCTGCAAAAAAGGCTGAGGCCACCATGGCATTAGCTATCGCTGAACGCTGTTCCATGCTAGCATGTGATCACATTGGAGAAGCATGTAGAGCTGCTTTCTCAGACTCCACTGCTGCTACCCACTTCAAAATGCACAGGACAAAGTGCACAGAAATTATTAATGGTGTTCTAGCACCATACTTTCTGAAAAAGTTGGTCGCAGATGTGGGTGACCAGCGTTTCAGCCTCCTCCTCGATGAGTCCACGGATGTAAGTGTTTCTGAGTACCTGGGGGTTGTGATAAGGTAGTTCAGTGACACCAAGCAGACAATCGTATTAACATTTCTGGGGCTTGTTGAGTTGGAGAGAGGAGATGCCTAATCTATAGCCCGTGCTGTTGTGGCTTTCCTCGAGAAGTGTTGTCTTAAAAAAAGAGAAACTCCTGGGGATATGGACTGACAATGCCTCTGTTATGACAGGGATTAACAATGGGGTCCATAAAGTGCTGAAGGAGGAGTACGGCCTCAAAGAAATGCTTCTTATTCGCTGTGTGTGCCACTCTCTGCAGCTTGCTGTAAGTCATGCTTCCAATACACCATCCCCTGTAGTGTGGAGTACTTGGTACGAGAGACTTATAACTGATTTTCAGTGTCTCCAAAGCGCAGGGAGGCCTACAATACCATATATGAGACCATCAACTGTGAGGAGAAACCTTTACAGATAACCAAGGCGTGTGCCACACGTTGGCTCTCCATTGAACACGCGGTTTCACGCATTTTGGATCAGTGGGAGGAGCTTAGGCTGCATTTTGCAGTCACCAAGTCCAGTGAACACTGCTACATGGCTGAGGTTTTATACTCCCTGTACAGTGATCCTCAATACATTTTGTATCTGACTTTTTTGAAGTCAGTGCTGGATGAGGTACAGTTGGCCATCACGGCTTTTGAGGGAGAGCAAGTAGATCCTCTTAAGCTACTTGCCAGCTTGGTTAGCCTGATCAAGTCTGTGAGCAGCAGGGTGCTGAATCCACTGGCAAATGTTGATGTACTCAAAGGGCCAATAGATGGATACATCAGTCCCAAACCGTACCTTGGTTACCTTTTTGAGTCAAAGGCAGCTGAGCTCCACCTTGCGCCTGAGGATGAAAACAATGTCCGAAAGCGGTGTGTAGCCTTCACCATCTCCCTCACTAATGAGTTGAGGGTAAGACTGTCGGACAACATCGAAGCATTGCAGTACATGTCAGTTTTTAATGTGGAGGAAACTCTAAAGCACAATAAGAGCCCTGGAGAAATAGAAAAATAGCCAAGCTCCTTGGCTACTCCCCTGCAGAGATAGACAAGATTGTCCAGCAGTGGTGTGCCATCCATCTTAGTAAATGGGATGAGACAAAGAACACACTGGGCTTCTGGAGTGAGATTTGGAAGTTCAGGGATGCAGCTGATATCAACCCGTTCCAAGAACTTGCAATGGCTGCGGTGTTGTCCTTGCCACACTCGAATGCTGAAGTCAAGAGAGTATTCAGCCAGATGAGTGTGGTAAAAAGAGAACTTAGAAATTGGATGTCCTTGCAGACCCTTAACTCCATCCTGTACTTTCGATATGGACTGAAGCTGTCTGGTGAGGCTTGCTATGAGCACCAGCTGCCTGATAATGTTTTGCAGCTGTTTGGCACATCAGCTGCTTACTCATTTAAGTCAGCTCCCTCAGTTGCTGAACCTGCCATTCCGTATCCAAGATGGCGTAGCAGTGCGGTCGTGTACTCTGTAGTGTGTCCGTGTAAACAGCCATTTATTTTTATTTATTTTTCGTATATATTCCCCTATCACACTTTTCATCCATCTACTAAATATACTTTCCTGCAACCCGCCTCACTCAATGTGGAACGGATTCTATTATTGACTTACCTTTTATCTAGAATCTCCAGTTGAAACTAGCTAGCCAGCTAACTAGCTACTTGCTATTAGCCACCGTTAGCGGTTTTCACCCAGAACATCAGATTTTCTGCCGGAATAACTGAATCACTGGACCTTAACACCGAATCGCAACCAGCTAGCCGCAACCGAATGGATGCCACTGCCCCCGAAGCAAGCACCAGTTAGCCTTGAGCTAGCCTCGAGCCAGGCCCATATCCCGGCTATCTACCTCTTTGTCTACCGGACGGGAGTGGCCAGCTAACTAGCTACTTGCTATTAGCCACCGTTAGCGGTTTTTCACCATTGTCCGTGGCCTGCACCACCTACCAGCCAGCTCTAGCCTGGACTATTATCGGCCAGTCTGCACAGCGCGTTATCGACCCAGAACATATCGCTTTTTCTGCCGGAATCACTGAATCACTGGACCTTTAACACCGGATCATCACAACTAGCTAGCTGCAACCAAATGGATGTAGTTGTTGGCTAATCAGCCCTGAGCTAGCCTCGAGTCAGGCCCATCTCCCGGCTATCTACCTCTCTGTCAACCAGACATGACCTCCTAGTGTCGACACGGAGCCCCGCCGATCCATCACAACTGGTCTGCCGACGTAATCATCTGTGGTTTCAACAGGCTTCCCGTTGCGATGACCACGAAGATCCATCTGCTAGCCCCGGCCCGCTAGCACACACAATTCAACAGCCGTGCTTCCTGCTCACCTGTGCTGTAGCACCAATTCGAACTGCTCTCGGACTCACATATTGCTGTTCACTGGACCTTATGATCACTCAGCTGCACAGCTGATGCCTGCTGGACTGTTCCTTTACACGGTACCCCATCCTGTTTATCTGTTTAGCCTCAGCCCAAACTTTCATCGCCATTACCAGCTGTTGTCTTAGCTCTCTCTAATAACACCTGTGATTGCTTTATGCCTCTCTCCCATGTCAATATGCCTTGCCTATTGCTGTTCCAGTTAGTTCTTATTATACCATTTCACTATAGAGCCCCAGGTCCTTCTCAAACTGCCTCAAATAGCTCCTTTGTTCCACCCCCCATACACGCGGAGACCGGCTCAATTGGTACCTCCAGTGATGCTATCTCTTTCATTGTTACCCAACGCTTAGGTTTACCTCCACTGTACTCATATCCTTCCATGTCCTTGTCTGCACATAATGCCCTGAAGCTATTCTACAACGCCCGGAAATCTGCCACTTTTATTCTCTGTACCCAACACACTAGAAGACCCGTTCTTTAAGCCTTTAGCTGCATCCTTATTCTAGTCCTCCTCTGTTCCTCTGGTGATGTAGAGGTTAACCCAGGCCCTGTAGCCCCCAGTATCACTCCTACTCCCCAGGCGCTATCATTTGTTGACTTCTGTAACCGTAAAAGCCTTGGTTTTTTGCATGTTAACATCAGAATTCTCCTCCCTAAGTTTGAGTTATTCACTGCGTTAGCACACTCCGCCAACCCTGATGTTCTAGCAGTGTTTGAATCCTGGCTTAGGAAGGCCGCCAAAAATTCTGAAATTTCCATCCCCAACTACAACATTTTCCGTCTAGATAGAACTTCCAAAGGGGGTGGAGTTGCAATCTACTGTAGAGATAGCCTGCAGAGCTCTATCATACTATCCAGGTCTGTGCCCAAACAGTTTGAGCTCCTACTTCTAAAAATGCACCTTTCCAGAAATAAGTCTGTCACTGTTGCCGCTTGCTACAGACCCCCCTCAGCCCCGAGCTGTGACCTGGACACCATATGTGAACTGATTGCCCCCCATCTATCCTCAGAGTTCGTACTACTTGGTGACCTAAACTGGGATATGCTTAACACCCTGGCCAACCTACAATCTAAACTAGATGCCCTCAATCTCACACAAATTATCAACGAACCTACCAGGTACAACCCTAAATCTGTAAACATGGGCACCCTCATAGATATCATCCTGACAAATGTACCCTCTAAATACACCTCCGCTGTCTTCAACCAGGATCTCAGCGATCATTGATGAGTTTGCCTGCGTCCGTAATGGGTTCATGTTTTACTGTGACTTGTAGGCTCCTAAGTGGACCATAAGGTTAAAAACCAAACTTAAGAAAACGAAACTAAAATAATAAATAATAATAATAATAAAAATAAAAAATAAATGTAACTAAGTAACTCCGCCAGTGTGTCTCTTTTGGGTCACTTTTGCCGGTCCCAAGCCCGGATAAAGGATGTATGTGACATTAAAAAAAACAAGAATCGACAGAAGAAAGCTCATTTGTAGTTCTAAACATATTTAGGGTGTTTGTTACTCACTTTTTGTATCTCCTACAGCGTTATTCCTCTCTCCTACAGCGTTATTCCTCTCTCCTACAGCGTTACTGTCACACCCTGGCTCTGGGACTCATTATGTTGAGCCAGGGTGTGTTCATTTCTATGTGTGTATTTCTATGTTGGTGTTCATTCTAGTTTGTTGTATTCTATGTTTGCCTGAGTGACTCCCAATCAGAGGCAACGAGTGTCAGCTGTTGGCTGGTTGTCTCTGATTGGGAGCCATATTTAAACTGTATGTTTTCCCTTTGTGGTTGTGGGTTTTTGTTCCGTGTTCGGTCATTGATACCGTGGACGTCACGAGTCGTGTTTTGTTTTGTATTTTGACGCTTTAACTAATTAAAGTCATGTTTGTTCATCACGCTGCGCCTTGGTCTACTCCTTACCTCGACCTTGACAGTTATTCCTCTTCCCTACAGCGTTATTCCTCTCTCCTACAGCGTTATTCCTCTCTCCTACAGCGTTATTCCTCTTCCCTACAGCGTTATTCCTCCCTCCTACAGCGTTATTCCTCTCTCCTACAGCGTTATTCCTCTCTCCTACAGCGTTATTCCTCTCTCCTACAGCGTTATTCCTCTCCCCTACAGCGTTATTCCTCCCCCCTACAGCGTTATTCCTCTCTCCTACAGCGTTATTCCTCTCCCCTACAGCGTTATTCCTCTCTCCTACAGCGTCCATCACAATTACATGCACATGGCCAATTATGCAAATTAGGTGATGACATCATTTAGCGACTTCTAGCGACTTTTAGGACAGCCAATAGCTACTTTCCTTACTGAGAAGTTGGAAACACTGGGATGGAGAGATGAGAGACAAAAACCAACCAAGCCGACTCACCCTTTAGTAGACTAATAGCTGTCAAAGCTAGGTTATTTATCATCCAATGTGATTATGTAGTACCTGTCTTGACTGCATCAAACCAGGAGGCGCTAGTTAAGCTAGCTAACGTTAGCTAGCTAGACTAATTAAAGCTGCAGCGCATGAGCTTTCACAGCCTACAGTTACAAATAACAATTACCCCATTCAGAATATTAAGTATCTACCTGTTGGCTCTTGGTCATTGTAGCCTATCCTTCTCATTTAACTTTTAATTCTGTCATTTTGATTCCATCTCCCATTGGTTAGATATCTGCTAACTCATTCCATCTCCCATTGGTTAGATATCTCCTAACTCATTCCATCTCCCATTGGTTAGATATCTCCTAACTCATTCCATCTCCCATTGGTTAGATATCTCCTAACTCATTCCATCTCCCATTGGTTAGATATCTCCTAACTCATTCCATCTCCCATTGGTTAGATATCTCCTAACTCCTCCCACACGGAGCGAGGCTCTATGACTGTAGCCTGTTGCCGCTTTGATGACTTGTGATTGGCCAACCACAAGCTCCACCCTCCACTCTGGTGAAAAGCAAGAGCAGCAGCAGTCTCTCTGTTCGGATCTGTACAGGCCCATCTCCCATTGGTTAGATATCTCCTAACTCATTCCATCAGCAGCAGCAGTCTCTCTGTTCGGATCTGTACAGGCCCTTCTCCCATTGGTTAGATATCTCCTAACTCATTCCATCAGCAGCAGCAGTCTCTCTGTTCGGATCTGTACAGGCCCTTCTCCCATTGGTTAGATATCTCCTAACTCATTCCATCAGCAGCAGCAGTCTCTCTGTTCGGATCTGTACAGGCCCTTCTCCCATTGGTTAGATATCTCCTAACTCATTCCATCAGCAGCAGCAGTCTCTCTGTTCGGATCTGTACAGGCCCTTCTCCCATTGGTTAGATATCTCCTAACTCATTCCTTCTCCCATTGGTTAGATATCTCCTAACTCATTCCATCAGCAGCAGCAGTCTCTCTGTTCGGATCTGTACAGGCCCTTCCGGACAAGTCAGTTAAAATTACACACTGAGAGATCCGACCCAGACCCATGACATTATTTAGAAGTCTGGATTCGGACCCGCTTGGGTCCCGGATCGGGTCTCGGGTATTTGGGTACAGGTGGATCTGTGAAGACCTCTAATTCACACCTCCTTCATTGTCAATAATACAATTTTGCCCATATTCTTGATGAAGAATGTTAATAAACTCACTGGCTTGAGACCACAAAATCAATCAAAATAGTGCTACTAATATCTTAATATTGAAAATACTGTGATTGAAGAAAACATTTTCAGAGAATAAATTATTTAAAAATGTAAGTTCATTATCATTATCATTATCATTTCTACACACTTTCTACCTGGAGTTGTTCAGATTGGAGTGAGTCTTTTATGTTTGCAAAACCACACCACGTCTCGCAGGCAGAAACCAAAGTAGTTTGTAAATTAGGAAGTTGATAGAATCTAATTTATTATGATTAACAGTAAAATTAACACATTTATAAAATATAAATTACTGTCCATAGCTTTGCATATAAATGAGTAACCACCCAGCTTTGTAGTAGTTAGTTTGAATATACACTACCAGTCAAAGTTTGGACACATCTACTCATTCAAGGGTTTTTCTTTATTTTTACTATTTTCTACATTGTAGAATAAAAGTGAAGACATCAAAACTATGAAATAACACATATGGAATCATCTAGTAACCAAAAAAGTGTTCAACAAATCAAAATATATTTTATATTTTACATTCTTCAAAGTACCCACCCTTTGCCTTGATGACAGCTTTGCACACTCTTGGCATTCTCTCAACCAGCTTCACTTCTAATGTCCATTGCTCGTGTTTCTTGGCCCAAGCAGGTCTCTTCTTCTTATTGGTGTCCTTTAGTAGTGGTTTCTTTGCAGCAATTCGACCATGAAGGACTGATTCACGTAGTCTCCTCTGAACAGTTGATGTTGAGATGTGTCTGTTACTTGAACTCTGTGAAGCATTTATTTGGGCTGCAATTTCTGAGGCTGGTAATTCTAATTAACTTATCCTCTGCAGCAGAGGTAACTCTGTGTCTTCCTTTCCTGTGGCGGTCCTCATGAGAGCCAGTTTCATCTGAGCCAGGTGGCTACTTTGAAGAATCTCAAATATAAAATATATTTTGATTTGTTTAATACTTTTTTGGTTACTACATAATTCCATGTGTTATTTCATAGTTTTGACTGGTACTGTATGTCCCTGCTTTTGAGAGGAGCTGGCTAGAGATACCCATAGACTTCCAGCAATTGCGCTAAGCTAACAATATGCTACCTTCAACTTCCTTGCCTCATACAAATGGTATCCATGAGTTCATCTGTCTCTGGGCAAGTAGGAAATTACCCAAAACAACAAAGTATCCCTTTAACAATATTAAAGCAGATCTAATTAAATGGAATAATCTCCCAATAAACCTTACAGGTAGAATAAACCTCTTTAGAATGGCATGGCTCCCAAATTTGTTATATTAATTCTCGGTAATACCAATTACCCCACCGAAGACATTCTTTAAAAAGTATAATCGGTCACGACAGACTTTATATGGGCAAATAAAACTCTTACTAAGTCTAAGGGTGGTTTTAACCTTCCAGGCTTGGAATTGTGTCAATTCGCCACCCAGGGCTTTTACTTGCGAAATATAGTTAAAACTAGGGGTCGCGACCCCATGTGGGGTCGCCTGATATGAAAATGGAGTCAAAGGAGAATTTCTAAAATCCTTAAAAATATATATATATACAGTGCATTCGGAAAGTATTCAGACCCCTTGACTTTTTCCACATTTTGTTACGTTACAGCCTTATTCTAAAATTGATTAAATTATTTATTTTCCTCATCAATCTTCACACTGTTTTCTAGTGTCGGGTGAGGTTGTGTATCTCTCTGGCGGGAGGTAAGCTTGCCTTATATGGCTTATATGGTGTAGAGTAAAGCTTAAACCATGTATTTAGATTGTAGTTAGGTATTGTAGGTAGTTATCGTAGGTTATTGTAGTTATCGTAGGTTATTGTATGTAATTATTGTAGGTATTGTATTCGGCTGAGCCCGGTGAAGCACGAGGCTAGCTAACCCACTACCTGGACTAGCTAGCGGGTAGCTACTGGTAACTATTAGCAACTGTGGATAGTTGTTTCACGCTTGAGAGTACCTGTATTATGCCAGCTAGCTGCCTACCATTCAGCTGTTTTTCTAACCTCATTGTCTGAAGCGTTATCATTAGGTAGTAAATAGCTACTGTGCTCGAAATGTAGCTAGCTTGTTGCTACCTGGATAGCTACTAAACAATAGCTGGAACGACCGAGCGAACAGACGCGAACTGGCTGAATCGATTCAGTGGCTAGCTTTGCACTTGGCTAGCTAACAGTAGCTACTAGGGGTAAGTTATAACCTACATTTGTGTTTTGTTTTTACATATTGATAGCCAGAGTCATTCAAGGGAATTCGGGACATGGGTGACTAGTTAACGTTAGCTTGGCTCTCTCTGTGTGTTCGTGCCGTGGGAGGAGGGGTTGGTTCGTTGGCAGAGAGCAATGGTTAGCTAGTATGCTAACTATTCTAGCTAACTAACTGGCTGAATAAGTTGACGACAGACTCGCTCAAGCTGTCGGGACTAACCCACAACGTTAGAAACGGACACGAAAGATCTGCTTGGCGTGTTGACACACTGGTGGTTTGTTGTGGCCGAGTATTGGTGCTAAACCGTGTTGTTGGAGTCCGGCAAGCTAGTTGGCTATGGCATCATAGGACTAGGTGCCCTGGACAGTTTTCACGGAAGAATACTGTACCAAGTTAGCTAGCTGAATAAACTAAGTTAGTCTATTCCTAGAAAAACATTGAACCGCTGTAGTTTACAACAATTATAGTTTCTGAGGTGGAAGTTGGGAGAGTTATATTTGGGTGTTTCAGTGAAACGTAAGTGAGGGAGGCCCCGCTCTCTCGCTTTCCCAGATGTTTAGTTAATTTCATTCCGATCTCCTTTGCATTAGTGTAGCCTTTTCTGTAGCCTGTCAACTATGCGTCTGTCTATCCCTGTTCTCTCCTCTCCGCACAGGCCATACAAACACTTCACACCGCGTGGCTGCTACCTCTCTAACCTGGTAGTCCCTGCACGCATGACACACGTGGAGTTCCAGGTCTCAGGCAGCCTCTGGAACTGCCGTTCTGCGGCCAACAAGGCAGAGTTCATCTCAGCCTATGCTACCCTCCAGTCCCTCGACTTCTTGGCGCTGACGGAAACATGTATTACCACTGAAAACACTGCTACTCCTACTGCTCTCTCCTCGTCTGACCATGTGTTCTCACATACCCCGAGAGCATCTGGTCAGCAGGAATCCTCATCTCTCCCAAGTTGACATTCTCTCTTTTTCCCCTGACCCATCTGTCTATCTCCTCATTTGAATTCCATGCTGTCACAGTCACTAGCCCATTCAAGCTTAACATCCTTATCATTTATCGCCCTCCAGGTTCCCTTGGAGAGTTCATCAATGAGCTTGACGCCTTGATAAGTTCCTTTCCTGAGGATGGCTCACCCCTCACAGTTCTGGGTGACTTTAACCTCCCTACATCTACCTTTGACTCATTTCTCTCTGCCTCCTTCTTTCCACTCCTCTCCTCTTTTGACCTCACCTTCTCACCGTCCCCCCCTACTCACAAGGCAGGCAATACGCTTGACCTCATCTTTACTAGATGCTGTTCTTCTACTAATCTCACTGCAACTCCCCTCCATGTCTCCGACCACTACTTTGCATCCTTTTCTCTCTCGCTCTCCTCCAACACTACTCACTCTGCCTCTACTCAGATGGCAATGCGCCGTCGCAACCTTCGCTCTCTCTCTCCCGCTACTCTCTCCTCTTCCATCCTATCATCTCTTCCCTCTGCTCAATCCTTCTCCCTCCAATCTCCTGATTCTGCCTCCTCAACCCTCCTCTCCTCCCTTTCTGCATCCTTTGACTCTCTATGTCCCCTATCCTCCCGGCCGGCTCGGTCCTCCCGTCCTGCTCCATGGCTTGATGACTCATTGCGAGCTCACAGAACAGGGCTCCAGGCAGCCGAGCGGAAATGGAGGAAAACTAGACTCCCTGCGGACCTGGCATCTTTTCACTCCCTCCTCTCTACATTTTCTTCATCTGTTTCTGCTGCTAAGGCCACTTTCTACCACTCTAAATTCCAAGCATCTGCCTCTAACCCTAGGAAGCTCTTTGCCACCTTCTCCTCCCTGCTGAATCCTCCTTCCCCCCCCCCCCCCCCCCCTCTGTGGATGACTTCGTCAACCATTTTGAAAAGAAGGTTGACGACATCCGATCCTCGTTTGTTAAGTCAAATGATACTGCTTGTCCTGCTCACACTGCCCTACCCTATGCTTTGACTTCTTTCTCCCCTCTCTCTCCAGATGAAATCCTGCGACTTGTGACGGCCGGCCGCCCAACAACCTGCCCGCTTGACCCTATCCCCTCCTCTCTTCTCCAGACCATTTCCGGAGACCTTCTCCCTTATCTCACCTCGCTCATCAACTCACCCTTGACCGCTGGCTATGTCCCTTCCGTCTTCAAGAGAGCGAGAGTTGCACCCCTTCTCAAAAAACCTACACTCGATCCCTCCGATGTCAACAACTACAGACCAGTATCCCTTCTTTCATTTCTCTCCAAAACTCTTGAGCGTGCCGTCTTTAGCCAGCTCTCCGCACTGCTCTTCTCTGTGTCACAGAGGCTCTCCGCACTGCTAAAGCTAACTCTCTCTCCTCTGCTCTTGTCCTTCTAGACATGTCTGCTGCCTTTGATACTGTGAACCATCAGATCCTCCTCTCCACCCTCTCCGAGTTGGGCATCTCCGGCGCGGCTCACTCCTGGATTGCGTCCTACCTGACAGGTCGCTCCTACCAAGTGGCGTGGTGAGAATCTGTCTCCGCACCACGTGCTCTCACCACTGGTGTCCCCCAGGGCTCAGTTCTAGGCCCTCTCCTATTCTCGCTATACACCAAGTCACTTGGCTCTGTCATATCCTCACATGGCCTCTCCTATCATTGCTACGCAGACGACACACAACTAATATTCTCCTTTCCCCCTTCTGATAACCAAAAAAAATTAACATATTGTAAAGTGGTTATCCCACTGGCTATAAGGTGAATGCACCAATTTGTAAGTCGCTCTGGATAAGAGTGTCTGCTAAATAACGTAAATGTAAATGTAATACCCCATAATGACAAAGTGAAAACTGTTTTTTAAAAACAATTTTGCAAATGTAAAATAAAAAATATAAAAATAAACTATTTACATAACTATTCTGACCCTTTGCAATGAGACTCGAAATTGAGCTCAGGTGCATCCTGTTTCCATTGATCATCCTTGAGATGTTTCTACAACTTGATTGGAGTTCACCTGTGGTCAATTCAATTGATTGGACATGATTTGGAAAGGTACACACCTGTCTATATAAGGTCCCACAGTAGACAGAGAATGTCAGAGCAACAACCAAGCCATGAGGTCGAAGGAATTGTCCGTAGAGCTCTGAGACAGGATTGGGTTGAGGCACAGATCTGGGGAAAAAACTTTCTGCAGCATTGAAGGTCCCCAAGAACACAGTTACCTCCATCATTATTAAATGGAAGAAGTTTGGAACCACCAAGACTCTTTCGAGAGCTGGCCGCCCGGCCAAAATGAGCAATCGGGGGAGAAGGGCCTTGGTCAGGGAGGTGACCAAGAACCCGATGGTCACTCTGACAGTGCTCTAGAGTTCCTCTGTGGAGATGGTAGAACCTTCCAGAAGGACATCCATCTCTGCAGCACTCCACCAATCAGGCCTTTATGGTAGAGTGGCCAGACGGAAGCCACTCCTCAGTAAAATGCACATGACATCCCACTTGGAGTTTGCCAAAAGGCACCTAAAGACTCTCAGACCACGAGAAACAAGATTCTCTGGTCTGATGAAACCAAGTTTGAACTATTTTGGCTGAATGCCAAGCGTCACGTGTGGAGGAAACCTGGCACCATCCCTACGGTGAAGCATGGTGGTGGCATCATCAAGCTGTTGGGATGTTTTTCAGCGGCAGGGACTGGGAGACTAGTCAGGATCAAGGGAAAGATGAACGGAGCAAAGTACAGAGAGATCCTTGATGAAAACCTGCTCCAGAGCGCTCAGGACCTCAGACTGGGGCGAAGGTTCACCTTCCAACAGGACAACGACCCTAAGCACACAGCCAAGACAACGCAGGAGTGGCTTCGGGACAAGTCTCTGAATGTCCTTGAGTGGCCCAGCCAGAGCCCGGACTTGAACCCGATCGAACATCTCTGGAGACACCTGAAAATAGCTGTGCAGCGACGCTCCCCATCCAACCTGACAGAACTTGAGAAGATCTGCAGAGAAGAATGGGAGAAACTCCCCAAATACAGCTGTGCCAAGCTTGTAGCATCATACCTAAGACTTGAGGCTGTAATCGCTGCCAAAGGTGCTTCAACAAAGTACTGAGTAAAGGGTCTTAATACGTATGTAAATGTAATATTTCCATTTTTTATTTGCAAACATTTCTAAAAAAATGTTTTTGCTTTGTCATTATGGGGTATTGTGTGTAGATTGATGAGGGAAAAAAAACAATTTAATCAATTTTAGAATAAGGCTGTAACGTAATAAAATGTAAAAAAAAGAGGTCTGAATACTTTCCGAATGCACTGTATAATATCGTCTTTGTATCTCAAAATCATTGTAATGTGGTTAACCTTAAACATCTAAATAAATAAAAATCTAATAAAAATAAAATAATTATACCAGGATTCCCTTAAAAAGGCCTCACTTGCCAGTTGCAGTTGAATCATTCCCACGGTGAATGGCTACACTATGAAACCACACACTATTGCAGAGACATTGACATTAATATGGTGAAAACAAAGTGTGAGGAATTAATACTATTACTAGCAATCAAGAGGAAACTAACTGACCAAAAATCCACAGCTTATGCTCTCCAAATAGATGTTAGCTGTGAGGGCCAAGATGCCCACGCATTGACTTTTGTTCACTATACATGTTGGTGGATAATATTCACAAGGACATATTGTTCTGTCTCACGATTCTCTAGCATGAAACGGCACAGGGGAAGTTCAGTGTGCTGCGTGTGGAATATGGGATCAGAGCATGACAACGTTCTGTTTCACACCGAGGCTTGGTGGTTATCGAGGGGAGTGTTGGAAAGATTTTTCGCATTGAGAGAGGAATTGTTGTCATTCACAATAACAGACTTGTGTCATGGAGTTTTGGTTGCTGACTCAAAGGGCATACCCTGCCGTCTCCCTCAGAGCATTACAGCTCACGGTAGCCTCCGCCAGCTCATATCTGTGTGAAGCTGGATTCAGCAGTGCTCTCGTCTGTATTAAAACCAAATATCGATCCAGGTTGGATGTGACAGCAGAGATGAGGTGCACACTATCAAAACAACTGTGAACTCGAAACTGTGAACTCAGAAATCTCCGACTTCCGACTTCAGTTTGTTCAAGACAACTGGGAACTCAGAAAAAAAACAAGCTTAGACTGGGAAAAATAGTTTTGAACGGTCATCCAACTCGGAATTCCAACTCGGGAGTTCGGGCTTGTTTCTAGAGCTCAGAATTTCCCACCTGAAGATCACCGACGTCATGATTTGACCTCATATTTTTCTTGAGTTCCCAGTTGTCTTGAAAGTACCATATAACTCATGGTACCCCTCCGCCAGCTCATATCGATGTGAAGCTAGATTCAGTGCTCTCGTCTGCACTAAAACCAAATATCGATCCAGGTTGGATGTGACAGCAGAGATGAGGCGGGCACTGTCGACCACGCCCCCTGACTTTGAGACGCTCCGACGTGTCATGCATCAATACATCATCTCATTAGTGGTGGTGAGATAAGAGACATTATGTCAGACTCATTTGCCATTGACTGTCAAAGCCCCACATTAACAGTATGTGATAGTGAGTTGGGAAGACAATCAATAAATAATGTTAGAATGTCTTTCAATTGACAGCTATAGTTCCAAATAAAAACGTAAATATTGACTGTTAATGACAGAATTTATTTTACATGGTTGGGGTCGCGAGAATTTTCAGATATCAAAATGGGGTCGTGGAACAAAACAGGTTTGGGAACCCCTGAGTTAAACATACTAAAGGGGAACAGTGGGAACATACTGAAGATGTGCTCATCCCCAGAATCTTTTCACGTTTTTGTTTTGAAAGGATGAAGCTAAAAACATGAACAACTTCATAGTTAAGAACTCTATAACAATATGGAAGAAAATGTAATGGATTCTACAAGAACCAATATCACTCCCTGAAAACACACCCCTGTGGAACAATCCTTGGATAGCTTTTCACAATTCACAGATAAATTGGCCCACATGGAAAACTAAAAGTATAGAAACCGTAAGTGACTTGGTAATAGGAAATACAATTATTTCCATAACAGAATTAAAAAACCATTTTGGACTGACCAATGTAGACATTTTCACTTGAAAGTTTCATATCACAAAATGTTTATTTTACATTTTTTGGACATCAGAGCAATCTTGATAGGGAATTGTATTTGAGTCAAAAAAAGGATATTCATATGATAGGGAAAATATACCAAACCTTGCAGAGAGCAGAGAGCAGAGAGCAGAGAGCAGATCCAACTGACAACCTCTTAGAAACAAATATATACTATTGGAACCAAGACATTAAATATAACTGATGTTGGCACAAGATGGAGGGAAAGTTGGAACATAACTAACTAAATTACAGATAACTAAAATGTACGCTTAATCCAGTATAAACTAATGTATAGAATCTATTATACAAGAGACAAAATTCACAAATTCTACAGCACAACGGCAGAGTCATGTCCGAAGTGTAAAACTAATAATGACTCTATAATCCATGGCTTCTGGGAATGGTATAAAGTCAGGAAGTTATGGATGGAGCTAGAACGTGTGATGTCGTAGATGTTTGTGTGCGTCTGTATGCTGCCGTTTGTATGTGGATGTTTTGTAAAAAAAAAATCTATGAAAAATCTATATTTGTAATTAATAATTAAATTAAACTGTTCCATGGAGATATGAAAATCATAACTGTCAGGATGGTAGAAATGGTATTGAAACTCACGCACCGCCTGTGAAGTCTTTATAAAATAATTGCCTCCACGTTTCCATGGTGGGATTTTGCCTAAAGGCTACTTTGAAGCAAGGTAAGACATGCCTCATCATATGTAATAAAACATTCAGGTTTCAAACAATTAAGTATGTTTTCTAAATGCATACTGCCTCCAGCTCACGTTGTAAAGTGGTGGGTGACGCGCTGATAGCCTGTTGCCTGCACTTGAATGGTGAACGGGAGACGTGCTTCAATGACCAGTTGAGAAATAAAAATAGTAGCTCTTTTTAAATCGTGCACCAAAACTGTTTTTTTAACACGCGATTGCGTTTAGAGATGTTGCGCAGTGAATGGGCTTTATAAAAGCATGTTTTACTCCAGCAGCAACCAGCTGAGGATCAGCAGGAGAAATCCCTCTCAGAATAGGCTCTGTGTGCTGTACGAGCGTTATAGTTGTGTTGGATAAATAAGATACATGATGACTAATGAAAATACACACTGGCCAATTGAATTCCACTAAATTATGCAAATGTGCCTATAGACCGATAAGCATGTTGGTCAAATGTATCTGGGTCTTTCTATAAATAATGGGGCCAATGTGTGACATTCGGATCAACATTTCTAAATGGTTTGAATGCATTTCCACATGTGTACTTAGAGGAATAAAAGTGAATATATTTCTTTCAGGGACTTTTTCAAGCACTTTAAATATAATTTTCAAGGACCTCAATGTTATAGACTTGAAAACCGCCTGAATACTGCCTCGGTTTTCAAATCACATAGAGGACTTGGGCTTGTTGCACCATAGCAACCAAATCCCATGTTAGTCAGTTTATAACATTCCATCATTGGTTACTCTGAGAGTTCCTCATATTGCCATTGGCTGCGGACTCAGGCCCTGTGGTGCCAACCTTGGAAAAGTAATTCCAATTTCTACTCTCTCCTCTATGCAGGCTTCAGACCAATAGGGACAAAATGGTGCAGTTCAATGCAATCTTATAGCCATACCAACTATATCAATATCAACCATCAGACGGGGCCTGCAACCGCCTATTGAACTTGACATTCTGGTGTTGACTGAAACATGGATCTCTGGGGACATTCTGGTGTTGACTGAAACATGGATCTCTGGGGACATTCTGGTGTTGACTGAAAACATGGATCTCTGGGGACATTCTGGTGTTGACTGAAACATGGATCTCTGGGGACATTCTGGTGTTGACTGAAACATGGATCTCTGGGGACATTCTGGTGTTGACTGAAACACGGATCTCTGGGGACATTCTGGACTTTAATATTCATATTGAGGGTTATAATGTGTTCAAAGCTGACAGACAAGGTAGAAGAGGTGGTGGAGTGGCCATTTTTATTCAAATTAATTTCTCTGTCTCTTTACTGAAATCCATTTCCCTTGCTAAAACATTTGAGCTACTATCTTTAAGCCTTTATCTGAGCAAAAATGTTTCCATAACTGTTATAGGGGTCTACTGTTCTCCCTGTGCACTCGAGGAGTTAAACTAGTTTGTTGTCTTCTTTTACTAAATCAGAAGTTATTATCCTGGGTGACTTAAATTCTGACTGGGAAATGCAGGCTTCAGACAATCTAAAAGACATGTGTAATGATTTAAACCAAACACAGCTGGTGACTAAGCCTACATGGCCCAACCGTAATGATCCTTCAAAGTCAACTCTGATTTACCTTATTTTAACAAATACACCAGAGAAATATGTTTAGTGTTTAGTGACCAGTTATATGTTTCTACAGGTGTCTTCTCCCAAGACATTAGTGACCATTGCCCAGTTGTTTGTGTTAGAGATGTAAGAATATATAATCATCTAAGCCTCGCGTCGTCACAAAGAGGAATGTTAAAAACTTCAGTGAACAGGCTTTTTTACATGATCTTTATTTTAGTTACTTGATTGTATTTCAGCAATCCCTGAACCTGATTTAGCTTTGAGCCTCTTTGTAGATTTATTCAATACTATTGTGGATAATCATACTCCCTTCAAAAAAGTAAGGGTTAAAAGGTAGATCGAATGCCTGGTACACTCCGGAATTATCAGAAGTCATTCATAACAGAGATGATGCTTGGGTCAAGGCCAGGAGCACAGGCCTAGGCCCGGACTGGCAAGCTCTTAAGCAACTGAAGAATCATTGTGTAAGACAAATCAGAAAGGCTAAATCTGATCATTATGTAACCGCTCTTTTAGATTGTAATGAGAATATAAATCCACAGGGGCCGACCAATTGGATCCTGGTCTGCTTAAGTGCGCATCGCCCATCATTGTTGGCTCAATAACCCACATTTTTAATTTAACATTGTAATCAGGAAATATTCAAAAAGTATGGAAATCAGCTCTTGTGCTGCCACTCCATAAGGGGCGGGGATAGAAGTGATCTTAATAATTATCGTCCCATTTCAAGGCTTCCTTGTCTAGCGAAGATTCTTGAATCCCTGCATTTTTTTTAGGCCTTGCCAGTGCATTGATTTTCAAATTGTTATTACATTCTAAAATATGCGAGAATAATGTGGACATTGCCTGACTAAATAGATTGGATGCCTGGCGGTTTTTCTGCAGCCAATGTGGCCGACGCAGGCGCTCATAATAAAGCCATGAAGAGGTCGAAGCCAACAGAGTAGCAGAGGGAACAAACTAAAGTGACCACATCACAGAAACAGATTGGAAATGAAATCACTGATAATTTATAAGGGAGCAGAAGAACTCAGAAATTGGATACACTAATTACAAGGACTTTTCAAGCACCAAATTGAGGAAATGTCTGATTTTCAAGGTAGGCCTATTCCAGTACTTGAATTTCTGAGCTCCAAATTGAAGTTCTGCTTCAAGCCCCTTGTATTGTTTAACATTACAGGTGTATCATGGGAAAACTAATTGTATTTGTCCTGTTATTTTATTACCAGGTCATATTGTGAATAAGCCATCTAGTCTATGCAATTGGTTGTCATTATATCCAGAATAATTAATGGGAATAGTGTTGGGTGTTGCACAGTAGTTTATCCCACACAATTGCTCACAGTAGACTCTGTGTCCAATCCGAGGCACAAAAACACATGAACTCATCACCTTGACGCTTTCTCTGTTAAATCTAACGAGAACCTGCTGTAAATCAATCAGACAACAACAGATGATCAACGGTTCAATTCAGGCAACTGTCTTCACCGGTGTAACGAATGAGACACCGGAATATTCCAGACATTCCTCGGGAACAACATTTTTTCCAGCACGTGGGCTGTTGTTGAATCACATGTGCTATCACAACAGATGTTAGTCACTTGACTGTCATTCAGAAACAGATCAGAAAATATCAAGGCGTAACCAATCAGCTGGACACCACATCCAACAAGTATTATGCATCATTATTGAAGAAACACATTAATGACACTATCGATTTAGGTTTTAAGTATCAAGGTAATGTGACTCTTTCAGTTAGAAGCATTTGATTTTGCAATCGCGTTTATTATTTTGGATTTGTGTGCCCATGAAAACTGTTTTCACCCCGTAACATAAGGAGACACGAAATGTTACGTAGTTCCATTGCATTTCTGAGATCTCTATATGAGAAACGGTCAATGTCTAATTTAACGGTTTAATATAAGACAGAAGAGTCATGTTTTATGTCACACGATTCTGGACAAATCCATCAAGACACCAACCATGATAAAGGGTTAAACATAGGTTTTAAATCAACTCGTGAATTTTATTGAATCTAGCTATGTTCCCCCCTTATATCTTAATGTAATGACATGAAGAAAAAAAAGATTATTATAAATGACTTATCAACTGCTGTAACAAGTTGTCCAGTGTAGTAACTCCTCACTGGTGCCCTAGTTTATAGAAAGACCCACTGGTCCCCTAGTTGATAGAAAGACCCACTGGTGCCCTAGTTTATAGAAAGACCCACTGGTCCCCTAGTTGATAGAAAGACCCACTGGTGCCCTAGTTTATAGAAAGACCCACTGGTGCCCTAGTTTATAGAAAGACCCACTGGTGCCCTAGTTTATAGAAAGACCCACTGGTGCCCTAGTTGATAGAAAGACCCACTGGTGCCCTAGTTTATAGAAAGACCCACTGGTGCCCTAGTTTATAGAAAGACCCACTGGTGCCCTAGTTTATAGAAAGACCCACTGGTGCCCTAGTTTATAGAAAGACCCACTGGTGCCCTAGTTTATAGAAAGACCCATTTACATCAACTGGCATTTCCATCAATGAATAAAAAGCATTATCTAGGGATTTTTTATCTCCCGGTCATTTTGGCCGCTAACCGTTTTATTTATCGGCTTTCCATTATTACCATTATCCATTATTACTTTTTTTTAGCCGGTTAACAGAAACCCTGACACAAACACACTCCCATAACGTCACACACCTCTCCCATGACATCACACGTCTCCCATGACATCACACGTCTCCCATGACATCACACGTCTCCCATAATACAGTAAAACCAACAAAAACTGCAATAACAAATCCTGTGGATTCATTCAAGGGCACTGCTCTACTTTAAGGACATCTCAGATCTGCATAGTCAACCTCAGCATAATGCTGATTTCAGTAGCCATGAGACACATCCGTTCTGTTTAAATACTCGGATGATTTCCTGGCCTACTCAAGGTGATACAAACCCTACCTGATATGAATTTAAAATGACAAAACATTGGGCTCACACAGAAAAATATACATTTTGAACAAACTCTTCCAGTATTTCCACTACTGTCCCTATTGAAATGGTATCGCTGCTGGCTGAGTGAAGAGATCCCTGCGAGTGCTGTAGTGTGGCTAATGCCTGGTCAACCACTGCCCTCTAGTGGACATATATGGGAACAGGCTCGTCTACCAAGCCGTATACTGTAACAACGTTCCTCTCCTGTACACATCATATGATTAGTTAATTAACCGGTTGTTGTCTGCTAAACAAGGAAACTGTGAGGTAGCTGTTGACTGAAGTTATGCAGCTCTTCATCAGCTCTATGCTAGGGGGTGATGTATAGAAGTTAAATAATTTATGAAGTTACTCAATGATGCAATATATAAATGTCTTCTATCTTTTACCTTAAACAACACAGTATTCCAAGGTGATTGGTAGATGGTCTCCTCTGCCACAAAGATTCATTTCCACAACAGGTTTAATTCTGGATAGGGTAAACAGCACCAGCTCCTCGATCCACAGAGGAAATTCAGTCATGAGTCCATTGAGTTCACACTGAGAAAGACAGACAGCTCCATCTCTTCAGATCATGAAGACATCATGTTTGTGAACAATGTTCCCTCTAAACTGGGCGCAGCCCGAGTATGCTGCACAGCTCCCTGGGACTGCCGCCCAGAAGAAATTTCAGCCCACAGAGAGAAGCAGTGGTCACCAACCGGTCAATTGCACTGATACACACAGATACACTCATACCTCTTAGAGATAACTGGAAAACACAGATACACTCATACCTCTTAGAGATATCTGGAGAACACCCTTTGTTGGCAATGACACAGGTCAAACGTTTTCTGTAAGTCTTCACAAGGTTTTCACACACTGTTGCTGGTATTTTGGCCCATTCCTCCATGCAGATCTCTTTTGGGGCTGTCGCTGGGAAACATGGACTTTCAACTCCCTCCAAAGATTTTCTATGGGGTTGAGATCTGGAGACTGGCTAGGCCACTCCAGGACCTTGAAATGCTTCTTACGAAGCCACTCCTTCGTTGCCCGGGCGGTGTGTTTGGGATCATTGTCATGCTGAAAGACCCAGCCACGTTTCATCTTCAATGCCCTTGCTGATGGAAGGAGGTTTTCACTCAAAATCTCACGATACATGGCCCCATTCATTCTTTCCTTTACACGGATCAGTCGTCCTGGTCCCTTTGCATAAAAACAGCCCCAAAGCATGATGTTTCCACCCCCATGCTTCACAGTAGGTATGGTGTTCTTTGGATGCAACTCAGCATTCTTTGTCCTCCAAACACGACGAGTTGAGTTTTTACCAAAAAGTTCTATTTTGGTTTCATCTGACCATATGACATTCTCCCAATCCTCTTCTGGATCATCCAAATGCACTCTAGCAAACTTCAGACGGGCCTGGACATGTACTGGCTTAAGCAGGGGGACACGTCTGGCACTGCAGGATTTGAGTCCCTGGCGGCGTAGTGTGTTACTGATGGTAGGCTTTGTTACTTTGGTCCCAGCTCTCTGCAGGTCATTCACTAGGTCCCCCGTGTGGTTCTGGGATTTTTGCTCACTGTTCTTGTGATCATTTTGACCCCACGGGGTGAGATCTTGCGTGGAGCCCCAGATCGAGGGAGATGATCAGTGGTCTTGTATGTCTTCCATTTCCTAATAATTGCTCCCACAGTTGATTTCTTCAAACCAAGCTGCTTACCTATTGCAGATTCAGTCTTCCCAGCCTGGTGCAGGTCTACAATTTTGTTTCTGGTGTCCTTTGACAGCTCTTTGGTCTTGGCCATAGTGGAGTTTGGAGTGTGACTGTTTGAGGTTGTGGACAGGTGTCTTTTATACTGATAACAAGTTCAAACAGGTGCCATTAATACAGGTAACGAGTGGAGGACAGAGGAGCCTCTTAAAGAAGAAGTTACAGGTCTGTGAGAGCCAGAAATCTTGCTTGTTTGTAGGTGACCAAATACTTATTTTCCACCATAATTTGCAAATAAATTCATTAAAAATCCTACAATGTGATTTTCTGGATTTTTTTTTCTCAATTTGTCTGTCATAGTTGACGTGTACCTATGATGAAAATTACAGGCCTCTCTCATCTTTTTAAGTGGGAGAACTTGCACAATTGGTGGCTGACTAATACTTTTTTCCCCCACTGTAGATGGAGTGCAAACAGTACAGAAATCTACCAAAAAGCAATTAGTAGCCAAAAAATACAATCTCTCCTGGACAACTCCTACAGCAATGAAGGTGTACATTTGGCCGTTTGGAACATAACATTTATATTTGACAAATTAGCCTCCTTGGCTTATCTAAAGAAACATAAGAGCAAACCAAAAATAATGGATAGTGAAAAATGTATCGATAATGATTGCAAAAATCGAAGAAAGTAATTGAGAAATATATCTAATAAAAAATACAGAGACCCAGACAACAAAAACATACGCCTTCAATATGGGGAAACACTGAAGCAATACAAACACACCCTAAGAACAAAAAAGGAACAGCACATTAGAAATCAGCTGGATGTGATTGAGGAATCAATAGAATCAAACCACTTCTGGGAGAATTGGAATAAATTAAACAAACCTCATCATGAGGAATTGGCTATCCAAAATGGGGATATGTGGAGAACTCACTTTGCAAACCTCTACAGCAATATAACAAAGAGCCCAGAACAACAAGATATACAAGAACAATTACAAATCCTTGAATCAGCAGTCAAAGACTATCAGAATCCTCTGGATACCCCAATTACAGAATAATAATTATTGGAAAAGCTATGCACTCTCCAACCCAAAAAAGGCCTGTGGTGCTGATGATATTTTAAATGAAATGATCAAATATACAGAACACGAATTCAAATTGGCTATACTCAAACTCTTCAACATTATCCTAACTGCAGGTATTTTCCCCGATATTTGGAACCAAGGATTGTTCACACCAATCTATAAAAACGGAGACAAATTTGACCCAAATAATTATAATGGAATTTGAGTTAACAGCAACTTGGGGAAAATTCTCTGCAGTATCATGAATTGCAGACTACGTCATTTCCTTGATGAACACAACGTCCTGAGTAGAAGCCAGATTGGATTTTAAAAGAAATATTGTACAACAGACCACATTTACACCCTCCACACTCTAATTGACAAACAAGTAAATCAAAACAAAGGCAAAATCTACTCGTGTTTTGTAGACTTCAAGAAAGCATTTGATTCAATTTGGCACAAAGGTATTTTTTACAAACTAATAGAAAGTGGTATTGGAGGGAAAACATATGTTATTAAATCAATGTACACTAAAAACAAATGTGTGGTTAAAATCGGCAACAAGCAAACAGACTTCTTCTCTCAGGGACGTGGAGTGAAACAGGGCTGCCCAATAAGTCCAACACTATTTAACATCTACATTAATGAATTGGCAAAAACATTAGAAGAATCGGCAGCACCTGGTCTCACCCTACACAACACTGAAATCAAGTGATGTACGCAGATGACCTGGTGCTACTGTCTCCCACTAAGGAGGGGTTACAGCAGCATCTAGATCATCTGCACAGATTCTGTCAGACCTGGGCCCTGACCGTTAATCTAAAAAAAACGAATATAATGATATTCCAAAAAAAAGTCAGGAAATCAGGATGAAAAATATAACTTTTATTTGGACACAGTTCTATTAAAACACACCAAAAACGACACATATCTAGGACTAAATATCAGCAACACAGGTAGCTTTCACATGGCTTTCATGATTAAAAAGAGAAACCAGCGTCTGATTGGGCAGCACGTCATTCAGTTCTGGGGAGCTGAGAGACAAAACAGGAAGAGCATTTTATGCCATTAAAAGGAATATTAAAATCGAAATTCCAATTAGAATCTGACTCAGTGAGCACAATCTGGCTGTAGAGACGGGTCGTCACAGGCAAACCTGGCTGCCCAGAGAGGACAGGCTGTGCTCCCTCTGCCCCCGGGGAGAGGTAGAGACAGAGCTGCATTTCCTACTACACTGTGACAAATACTCAGACCTAAGAGAATCTTTCTTTCTCAAAATTATCATTCAGTACAAAGAATTAGAAACTATAAAAGAGGAAGAAAAAATCAAATATTTATTGGGTGAAAAGCCTAAATTTGGCAGCCAAATATGTGTCCTCCTGCCACAACCTGAGGGACAGCCAGTGAAAAGTGTAATGTAATGTCAATAATATTTCCTGTTTTGTTTTAGCTTTCATAACATGTAATGTGTCTTCTCAGTCATGTTGAGACTGGTCGACTACTATTGCTTTAATGTATTGTTATTCTCATTAATATTGTTGTTGTAGTTGCTGTTAATGGTAATCCCATTTCCACTACTACTATTATTATTGCTGTTGGTCCCACCATTTTTGTTATATCTATACTTTGACAATGTAAGTAATTTAACTTGCCATGTCAATAAAGTCTATTGAATTTAATTGAATAGAGTTGAGAGAGAAACCGAGACAGAGAGGTGGGGTGTATGGGAGGGAGTGGCCAGCAGGGATGTAGCTCAGTTGGTAGAGCATGGTGTTTGCAATGCCAGGGTTGTGGGTATGAAGAAATAAATAATGTATGCACTAACTGTAAGTCGCTCTGGATAAGAGCGTCTGCTAAATGACTAAAATGTAAATGTAAATGTGTATAGACTTGTATCTATCAGAGACAGAGAGGTGGGGTGTATAGACTTGTACACACGTTTCTGTATCACGTTTCTGTATCACGTTTCTGTATCACGTTTCTGTATCACGTTTCTGTATGAAGTCAGTTGCAGAGTTTGTATGTGTCCCAAATGGTACACATGGCATCCTAGTCCCTACTCCCTACTCCCTACACCCTAGTCACCTATGGGCCCTGGTCAAAAGTAGTGCACTGTATAGGGAACAGGGTGCCCAACAGGGAAATTAGCCCCCCCAACTACCTCATCCCCATATTGTTATTTATTTTGCTCATTTGCACCCCAGTATCTCTATTTGCACATCATCTTCTGCACATCTAGCATTCCAGTGTTAATACTATTGTAATTATTTTGCACTATAGCCTATTTATTGCCTTACCTCCATAACTTGCTACATTTGCACACACTGTATATATATGTATTTCTGTTGTATTTTTGACTTTGTTTTGTTTTACCCCATATGTAACTCTGTGTTGTTGTTTTTATCGCACTGCTTTGCTTTATCTTGGCCAGGTCGCAGTTGTAAATGAGAACTTGTTCTCAACTGGCTTACCTGGTTAAATAAAGGAGAAATAAAAATAAATAAATAAAGGGTGCCATTTGGGAGACAATCTCAGACACAAAGACAGCTGTAACTCAACAGCTTCTTTAGTTCCTAGGCCAGAGGGCACCAAACCCCCTGCTTCTTTAGTTCCTAGGCCAGAGGGCACCAAACCCCGTCAGAAGAATCACAAGAGAGAAAGATAACACTCCTCCCCTTTCTTCTCCTTCCGCACTAGCAGATGTTCATGACCCTACAGAAATGTCCACATAATAATTCACAATTCCTGTTGCCGCAGAATTATTTTCCTGCTGTGAGAAACTGGTCAAATGAAGATAGTATATCTGTATCTGCCTTAAAGGGGACTGAATCTGCTGAGACTGTTTCCTTCATCTTCAACAAACATGTTGCTGGGAACATCATCAGACTATGTCCATACCAACATCTTCAAATCTGTAAAAAGCAACCAATGGCAAAGACCAATTTCATGAGACATGTTTTTCAGTTTCTTTAGGTGTGACCCAGACCTGGGTGCATGTACTCTTTGAAATCATTTTATTTTTCTATTTGTTTCGTTGCATCAGGCAAACTCAATCAAGCACAGTTAAAGTGCAAACCCCGCCCACAAGACAGTCCAGGCAGGCTAAAGAAACAGCCTGATCTCATAGACTACACGTAACATAGTAAATGAAAACATCCAAAACACTGAAATTAGTATGATATGTTACTTTTGGTACGGTTACATAAGACAGATGGTTACTTAAGGAAAAAATGATTGTTGGTTGGTCGGGGGTTCAAATCTCATCACGGACAACTTTAGCATTTTATCTAATTAGCTTTTCAATTACTTACTACTTTTTAGCTACTTTGCAACTACTTAGCATGTTAGCTAACCCTTCCCCTAACCCTAACCTTAACCCTTTAACCTAACTCCTAAACTTAACCCTTACTTTAACCCTAACCCCTAAATCCTAGCCTACCTAACGTTAGGCACTTAGCAAATTTGTAACATATAATACAAATTGTAATTCATAACATATCATACAAAATTGGTGATGGATATCCACAAATGAATGCATACCATACGAAACGTAACATATCATTCTAAACGGAGTGTCTCAGATTTACGTACAGAATAATACGAAATGCTCTGAAACCAGGTTGAAAGGAAACACTAAAGATTAGGGTTCAAATAGCATGTGATCTTACATGTGATCCACACAGCCAACTTGGAGTTTGAGCGTTTGCACATTTCTGACCTACAATACATGAGTCATGGTTCCTGTTAAGCAGCTAGCATGAAGCCAGACCTCGTCTGCAGCTGAGAGGCAGAATAACAGGATGTGTTGTGGTTGAGAGAGAGAGAGATGGCAGCTCGCCAGCAGCCAGGGCCAATGGCTAACACGACACGCTGTTTGAAAATATAGGAATCTACAGGCCATGGTGGACAAAAATTGTTTAAGATTATTTAATAATTTATTAAACCGGTCAAGAGTTTTTTGTCACCGTTGGTAAACATAACTCAGAGAAAATGCATATCACATGTGGTGTTCCACAAGGTTCGATTTTGGGTCCGGTACTGTTCAGTTTATATATGTTACCCCTTGGCAGCATTATCAGAAGGCACAGCATTGATTTTCACTGCTATCAGACGATACACAACTTTACATTTCTGTGTCACCAGAGGATTTTAGCTTCACGGATAAATTATTAGACTGTATCAGTGATTTAAATACTTGGATGGCTCACAACTTCCTCCAGCTAAATCAAGACAAGGCCGAGGTACTTCCTTTTGGAGCCAAAGCACAGAGAGAGAATCTGGCCGCACATTATAATTCACAGGCAATAAAGATGAAACACCAGCTAAAAAACCCAGGTGTTATTTTAGATTCTGAACTCAATTTCCAATAAAACATCAGGAATGTGACCAAAACAGCTTTTTACCACCTGAGGAACATTGCCAAGGTGCGGCCGTTTCTCTCTCAGGCTGATACAGAGAGACTCATCCATGCTTTTATTACAAGCAGGCTTGACTACTGTAATGCTCTCCTGTCTGGTCTACCCAAGAAAGCCATTGGTCAACTGCAAAACATACAGAATGCTGCAGCACGGGTACTGACCAAGACCAGACGGAGAGCACACATTACACCGGTTTTAGGGTCTCTGCACTGGCTGCCTGTGAGTTCTAGAATACATTTTAAGATTATTCTATTGGTTTTTAAATCAATCCACGATTGTGCACCTCAGTACATGTAAGACATGCTTTTAAAGTTATGTACCCAGTAGGTCCCTCAGGTCCTCTGGCACTGGCCTTTTAACTACCCCAAAGCCTTGGACCAAGAGGCATGGAGAGGCAGCCTTTAGTTACAATGCCCCCAGCCTCTGGAATAGCCTGAGGGGGGCTGAAACTGGACCAAGAGGCATGGAGAGGCAGCCTTTAGTTACTATGCCCCCAGCCTCTGGAATAGCCTGCCAGAGAACCTGATGGGGGCTGAAACTGGACCAAGAGGCATGGAGAGGCAGCCTTTAGTTACTATGCCCCCAGCCTCTGGAATAGCCTGCCAGAGAACCTGAGGGGGGCTGAAACTGGACCAAGAGGCATGGAGAGGCAGCCTTTAGTTACTATGCCCCCAGCCTCTGGAATAGCCAGAGAACCTGATGGGGGCTGAAACTGGACCAAGAGGCATGGAGAGGCAGCCTTTAGTTACTATGCCCCCAGCCTCTGGAATAGCCTGAGAACCTGATGGGGGATGAAACTGGACCAAGAGGCATGGAGAGGCAGCCTTTAGTTACTATGCCCCCAGCCTCTGGAATAGCCTGAGAACCTGATGGGGGCTGAAACTGGACCAAGAGGCATGGAGAGGCAGCCTTTAGTTACTATGCCCCCAGCCTCTGGAATAGCCAGAGAACCTGATGGGGGCTGAAACTGGACCAAGAGGCATGGAGAGGCAGCCTTTAGTTACTATGCCCCCAGCCTCTGGAATAGCCATTGGAATAGCCATTCTGGGAAAAAGCGCGCTCTCCTCCAAGGAGTGAATGTCCCGAGACAGAAGAGTCATTTTCCTGTGCGTTTTTGCTGCCAACTTTACTTTATTTTTCTTTTTTCCATCGCAACTTTTTTCCCTCATTCAACTTTTTCACTCCGGACGCTTTATCTGGACATGGTTCGTCAACATCTTCAACAGCCGAAGCTAAGTAGTAACATTAACATGATGTCTCGCTGTACTCATAATATACAGGAGAACGATCGCCTTACGGCGAGAATAGCTGTGCTACAAGCCCAGCTTCAGACGCAATCGTTAGGCAAGGGTAATTTCAGTGTAGGAAAGGAAGAAACAGCGTCTGTGCCACCAGTAAGTACAGATAGTAACGTTAGTATAAATCCCCCCGCACAGTCCCCGCAGCCGGACAACTTTCTCATGGCTTCTGGAGGGAAATACTGTCGGAATGCTCAACCGGTGTCGCTCATTCAGCCGACAGAAACTTTCAACCGGTTTTCCCCATTATGTAGCGAGTCGGAGTCTGAGTCTGAGTCTTCTCTTGTCTCTACTCCTCCCGTTACGGGGTCTGAGACGCCGAAGGCTCCCACCATTAGCTCTGACAAATTGAAAACCCTAGTCATTGGCGACTCCATTACCCGCAGTATTAGACTTAAAACGAATCACCCAGCGATCATACACTGTTTACCAGGGGGCAGGGCTACCGACGTTAAGGCTAATCTAAAGATGGTGCTGGCTAAAGCTAAAACTGGCGAGTGTAGAGAGTATAGAGATATTGTTATCCACGTCGGCACCAACGATGTTAGGATGAAACAGTCAGAGGTCACCAAGTGCAACATAGCTTCAGCGTGTAAATCAGCTAGAAAGATGTGTCGGCATCGAGTAATTGTCTCTGGCCCCCTCCCAGTTAGGGGGAGTGACGAGCTCTACAGCAGAGTCTCAGCACTCAATCGCTGGTTGAAAACTGTTTTCTGCCCCTCCCAAAAGATAGAATTTGTAGATAATTGGCCCTCTTTCTGGGACTCACCCACAAACAGGACCAAGCCTGACCTGCTGAGGAGTGACGGACTCCATCCTAGCTGGAGGGGTGCTCTCATCTTATCTACCAACATAGATAGGGCTCTAACTCCTCTAGCCCCACAGTGAAATAGGGTGCAGGCCAGGCAGCAGGCTGTTAGCCAACCTGCCAGCTTAGTGGAGTCTGCCAATAGCATAGTCAGTGTAGTCAGCTCAGCCATACCCATTGAGACTGTGTCTGTGCCTCGACCTAGGTTGGGCAAAACTAAACATGGCGGTGTTCGCCTTAGCAATCTTATTAGGATAAAGACCTCCTCCATTCCTGCCATTATTGAAAGAGATCGTGATACCTCACATCTCAAAATAGGGTTACTTAATGTTAGATCCCTCACTTCAAAGGCAGTCATAGTCAATGAACTAATCACTGATCATAATCTTGATGTGATTGGCCTGACTGAAACATAGCTTAAGCCTGATGAATTTGCTGTGTTAAATGAGGCCTCATCTCCTGGTTACACTAGTGACCATATTCCCCGTGCATCCCGCAAAGGCGGAGGTGTTGCTAACATTTACGATAGCAAATTTCAATTTACAAAAAAAAAAATGGCGTTTTCGTCTTTTGAGCTTCTAGTCATGAAATCTATGCAGCCTACTCAATCACTTTTTATAGCTACTGTTTACAGGCCTCCTGGGCCATATACAGCGTTCCTCTCTGAGTTTCCTGAATTCCTATCAGACCTTGTAGTCATAGCAGATCATATTCTAATTTTTGGTGATTTTAATATTCACATGGAGAAGTCCACAGACCCACTCCAAAAGTCTTTCGGAGCCATCATCGACTCAGTGGGTTTTGTCCAACATGTCTCTGGACCTACTCACTGCCACAGTCATACTCTGGACCTAGTTTTGTCCCATGGAATAAATGTTGTAGATCTTAATGTTTTTCCACAAAATCCTGGACTATCGGACCACCATTTTATTACGTTTGCAATCGCAACAAATAATCTGCTCAGACCCCAACCAAGGAGCATCAAAAGTCGTGCTATAAATTCTCAGACAACACAAAAATTCCTTGATGCCCTTCCAGACTCCTTCTGCCTACCCAAGGACGTCAGAGGACAAAAATCAGTTAACCACTTAACTGAGGAACTCAATTTAACCTTGCGCAATACCCTAGATGCAGTTGCACCCCTAAAAACGAAAAACATTTGTCATAAGAAACTAGCTCCCTGGTATACAGAAAATACCCGAGCTTTGAAGCAAGCTTCCAGGAAATTGGAACGGAAATGGCGCCACACCAAACTGGAAGTCTTCCGACTAGCTTGGAAAGACAGTACCGTGCAGTACCGAAGAGCCCTCACTGCTGCTCGATCATCCTACTTTTCCAACTTAATCGAGGAAAATAAGAACAATCCAAAATTTCTTTTTGATACTGTTGCAAAGCTAACTAAAAAGCAGCATTCCCCAAGAGAGGATGGCTTTCACTTCAGCAGTAATAAATTCATGAACTTCTTTGAGGAAAAGATCATGACCATTAGAAAGCAAATTACGGACTCCTCTTTGAATCTGCGTATTCCTCCAGGGCTTAGCTGTCCTGGATCTGCACAGCTCTGCGAGGGCCTGGGATCGGGAGAGACACTTAAGTGTTTTAGTACTATATCTCTTGACACAATGATGAAAATAATCATGGCCTCTAAACCTTCAAGCTGCATACTGGATCCTATTCCTACTAAACTGCTGAAGGAGCTGCTTCCTGTGCTTGGCCCTCCTATGTTGAACATAATAAACAGCTCTCTATCCACCGGATGTGTACCAAACTCACTAAAAGTGGCAGTGATAAAGCCTCTCTTGAAAAAGCCAAACCTTGACCCGGAAAATATAAAAAACTATCGGCCTATATCGAATCTTCCATTCCTCTCAAAAATTTTCGAAAAAGCTGTTGCGCAGCAACTCACTGCCTTTCTGAAGACAAACAATGTATACGAAATGCTTCAGTCTGGTTTTAGACCCCATCATAGCACTGAGACTGCACTTGTGAAGGTGGTAAATGACCTTTTAATGGCGTCAGACCAAGGCTCTGCATCTGTCCTCGTGCTACTAGACCTTAGTGCTGCCTTTGACACCATCGATCACCACATTCTTTTGGAGAGACTGGAAACCCAAATTGGTCTACACGGACAAGTTCTGGCCTGGTTTAGATCTTACCTGTCGGAAAGATATCAGTTTGTCTCTGTGAATGGTCTGTCCTCCGACAAATCAACTGTACATTTCGGTGTTCCTCAAGGTTCCGTTTTAGGACCACTATTGTTTTCACTATATATTTTACCTCTTGGGGATGTTATTCGAAAACATAATGTTAACTTTCACTGCTATGCGGATGACACACAGCTGTACATTTCAATGAAACATGGTGAAGCCCCAAAATTGCCCTCGCTAGAAGCCTGTGTTACAGACATAAGGAAGTGGATGGCTGAAAACTTTCTACTTTTAAACTCGGACAAAACAGAGATGCTTGTTCTAGGTCCCAAGAAACAAAGAGATCTTCTGTTAAATCTGACAATTCATCTTGATGGTTGTAAAGTCGTCTCAAATAAAACTGTGAAGGACCTCGGCGTTACTCTTGACCCTGATCTCTCTTTTGACGAACATATCAAGACTGTTTCAAGGACAGCTTTTTTCCATCTACGTAACATTGCAAAAATCAGAAATTTTCTGTCCAAAAATGATGCAGAAAAATTAATCCATGCATTTGTTACTTCTAGGTTAGACTACTGCAATGCTCTACTTTCCGGCTACCCGGATAAAGCACTAAATAAACTTCAGTTAGTGCTAAATACGGCTGCTAGAATCCTGACTAGAACCAAGAAATTTGATCATATTACTCCAGTGCTAGCTTCCCTACACTGGCTTCCTGTTAAGGCAAGGGCTGATTTCAAGGTTTTACTGTTAACCTATAAAGCGTTACATGGGCTTGCTCCTACCTATCTTTCCGAGTTGGTCCTGCCGTACATACCAATACGTACGCTACGGTCACAAGACGCAGGCCTCCTAATTGTCCCTAGAATTTCTAAGCAAACAGCGGGAGGCAGGGCTTTCTCCTATAGATCTCAATTTTTATGGAACAGTCTGCCTACCCATGTGAGAGACGCAGACTCGGTCTCAACCTTTAAGTCTTTACTGAAGACTTATCTCTTCAGTAGGTCATATGATTGAGTGTAGTCTGGCCCAGGAGTGTGAAGGTGAACGGAAAGGCTGGAGCAACGAACAGCCCTTGCTGTCTCTGCCAGGCCGGTTCCCCTCTCTCCACTGGGGTTCTCTGCCTCTAACCCTGTTACAGGGGCTGAGTCACTGGCTTGCTGGTGCTCTTTCATGCCGTCCCTAGGAGGGGTGCATCACTTGAGTGGGTTGAGTTACTGACGTGATCTTCCTGTCTGGGTTGGCGCCCCCCCTTGGTTTGTGCTGTGGTGGAGACCTCTGTGGGCTATACTCGGCCTTGTCTCAGGATTGTAAGTTGGTGGTTGAGGATATCCCTCTAGTGGTGCGGGGGCTGTGCTTTGGCAGAGTGGGTGGGGTTATATCCTTCCTGTTTGGCCCTGTCCGGGGGTTTCTTCGGATGGGGCCACAGTGTCTCCGGACCGCTCCTGTCTCAGCCTCCAGTATTTATGCTGCAGTAGTTTATGTGTCGGGGGGCTGGGGTTAGTTGGTTATACCTGGAGTACTTCTCCTGTCTTATCCAGTGTCCTGTGTGAATTTAAGTATGCTCTCTCTAATTCTCTCGTTCTCTCTTTCTCTCTGAGAACCTGAGCCCTAGGACCATACGTCAGGACTACCGGGCATGCTGACACCTTGCTGTCCCCAGTCCGCCTGGCCTTGCTGCTATTCCAGTTTCAACTGTTCTGCCTGCGGTTACGAAACCCCTACCTGTCCCAGACCTGCTGTTTTCAACTCTTAATGATCGGCTATGAAAAGCCAACTGAGAGACCTGAGCCCTAGGACCATACGTCGGGACTACCGGCCGTGGTGACTCCTTGCTGTCCCCAGTCCGCCTGGCCTTGCTGCTATTCCAGTTTCAACTGTTCTGCCTGCGGTTATGGAACCCCTACCTGTCCCAGACCTGCTGTTTTCAACTCTTAATGATCGGCTATGAAAAGCCAACAGATTTATTCCTGATTATTATTTGACCATGCTTGTCACTTATGAACATTTTTTGAACATCTTGGCATGGTTCTGTTATAACCTCCACCCGGCACAGCCAGAAGAGGACTGGCCACCCCTCATAGCCTGGTTCCTCTCTAGGTTTCTTCCTAGGTTTTGGCCTTTCTAGGGAGTTTTTCCTAGCCACCGTGCTTCTACACCTGCATTACTAGCTGTTTGGGGTTTTAGGCTGGGTTTCTGTACAGCACTTCGAGATATTAGCTGATGTACGAAGGGCTATATAAAATAAAATTGATTGATTGATTGAATAGCCAGAGAACCTGAGGGGGGCTGAAACTGGACCAAGAGGCATGGAGAGGCAGCCTTTAGTTACTATGCCCCCAGCCTCTGGAATAGCCTGCCAGAGAACCTGATGGGGGCTGAAACTGGACCAAGAGGCATGGAGAGGCAGCCTTTAGTTACTATGCCCCCAGCCTCTGGAATAGCCTGCCAGAGAACCTGATGGGGGCTGAAACTGGACCAAGAGGCATGGAGAGGCAGCCTTTAGTTACTATGCCCCCAGCCTCTGGAATAGCCAGAGAACCTGATGGGGGCTGAAACTGGACCAAGAGGCATGGAGAGGCAGCCTTTAGTTACTATGCCCCCAGCCTCTGGAATAGCCAGAGAACCTGATGGGGGCTGAAACTGGACCAAGAGGCATGGAGAGGCAGCCTTTAGTTACTATGCCCCCAGCCTCTGGAATAGCCAGAGAACCTGATGGGGGCTGAAACTGGACCAAGAGGCATGGAGAGGCATCCTTTAGTTACTATACCCCCAGCCTCTGGAATAGCCTGCCTGAGAACCTGATGGGGGCTGAAACTGGACCAAGAGGCATGGAGAGGCAGCCTTTAGTTACTATGCCCCCAGCCTCTGGAATAGCCTGCCAGAGAACCTGAGGGGGGATGAAACTGGACCAAGAGGCATGGAGAGGCAGCCTTTAGTTACTATGCCCCCAGCCTCTGGAATAGCCTGAGAACCTGATGGGGGCTGAAACTGGACCAAGAGGCATGGAGAGGCAGCCTTTAGTTACTATGCCCCCAGCCTCTGGAATAGCCAGAGAACCTGATGGGGGCTGAAACTGGACCAAGAGGCATGGAGAGGCAGCCTTTAGTTACTATGCCCCCAGCCTCTGGAATAGCCAGAGAACCTGATGGGGGCTGAAACTGGACCAAGAGGCATGGAGAGGCAGCCTTTAGTTACTATACCCCCAGCCTCTGGAATAGCCTGCCAGAGAACCTGAGGGGGGCTGAAACTGGACCAAGAGGCATGGAGAGGCAGCCTTTAGTTACTATGCCCCCAGCCTCTGGAATAGCCTGCCTGAGAACCTGATGGGGGCTGAAACTGGACCAAGAGGCATGGAGAGGCAGCCTTTAGTTACTATGCCCCCAGCCTCTGGAATAGCCTGCCAGAGAACCTGAGGGGGGATGAAACTGGACCAAGAGGCATGGAGAGGCAGCCTTTAGTTACTATGCCCCCAGCCTCTGGAATAGCCAGAGAACCTGATGGGGGCTGAAACTGGACCAAGAGGCATGGAGAGGCAGCCTTTAGTTACTATGCCCCCAGCCTCTGGAATAGCCAGAGAACCTGAGGGGGGCTGAAACTGGACCAAGAGGCATGGAGAGGCAGCCTTTAGTTACTATGCCCCCAGCCTCTGGAATAGCCAGAGAACCTGATGGGGGATGAAACTGGACCAAGAGGCATGGAGAGGCAGCCTTTAGTTACTATGCCCCCAGCCTCTGGAATAGCCAGAGAACCTGATGGGGGCTGAAACTGGACCAAGAGGCATGGAGAGGCAGCCTTTAGTTACTATGCCCCCAGCCTCTGGAATAGCCTGCCAGAGAACCTGATGGGGGCTGAAACTGGACCAAGAGGCATGGAGAGGCAGCCTTTAGTTACTATGACATTATTTTGTTGTTATCTTATGTTCCTTGTGTAGTAAATATTTAAATATTTCAGCTTTTATTTTCATAGTACGTCACATGATACAGTCAAAGCAGAAGGTTTAACAATAGTGTTGTTTACATGGCTGATTGATGCACTTCACACAGCCACATAATAACTTCAGAGGGTGGGGGTAATGGTTAGGTCTATAATACCACTGGGTGGGGGTAATGGTTAGGACTATAATACCACTGGGTGGGGGTAATGGTTAGGTCTATAATACCACTGGGTGGGTGGGGGTAATGGTTAGGTCTATAATACCACTGGGTGGGGGTAATGGTTAGGTCTATAATACCACTGGGTGGGTGGGGGTAATGGTTAGGTCTATAATACCACTGGGTGGGGGTAATGGTTAGGACTATAATACCACTGGGTGGGGGTAATGGTTAGGTCTATAATACCACTGGGTGGGTGGGGGTAATGGTTAGGTCTATAATACCACTGGGTGGGGGTAATGGTTAGGTCTATAATACCACTGGGTGGGTGGGGGTAATGGTTAGGTCTATAATACCACTGGGTGGGTGGGGGTAATGGTTAGGTCTATAATACCACTGGGTGGGTGAGGGTAATGGTTAGGTCTATAATACCACTGGGTGGGTGAGGGTAATGGTTAGGTCTATAATACCACTGGGTGGGGGTAATGGTTAGGTCTATAATACCACTGGGTGGGTGGGGGTAATGGTTAGGTCTATAATACCACTGGGTGGGTGGGGGTAATGGTTAGGTCTATAATACCACTGGGTGGGTGGGGGTAATGGTTAGGTCTATAATACCACTGGGTGGGGGTAATGGTTAGGTCTATAATACCACTGGGTGGGTGGGGGTAATGGTTAGGTCTATAATACCACTGGGTGGGTGGGGGTAATGGTTAGGTCTATAATACCACTGGGTGGGTGGGGGTAATGGTTAGGTCTATAATACCACTGGGTGGGTGGGGGTAATGGTTAGGACTATAATACCACTGGGTGGGTGGGGGTAATGGTTAGGACTATAATACCACTGGGTGGGGGTAATGGTTAGGTCTATAATACCACTGGGTGGGTGGGGGTAATGGTTAGGTCTATAATACCACTGGGTGGGGGTAATGGTTAGGTCTATAATACCACTGGGTGGGGGTAATGGTTAGGTCTATAATACCACTGGGTGGGTGGGGGTAATGGTTAGGTCTATAATACCACTGGGTGGGTGGGGGTAATGGTTAGGTCTATAATACCACTGGGTGGGTGGGGGTAATGGTTAGGTCTATAATACCACTGGGTGGGTGGGGGTAATGGTTAGGTCTATAATACCACTGGGTGGGTGGGGGTAATGGTTAGGTCTATAATACCACTGGGTGGGTGGGGGTAATGGTTAGGTCTATAATACCACTGGGTGGGTGGGGGTAATGGTTAGGTCTATAATACCACTGGGTGGGTGGGGGTAATGGTTAGGTCTATAATACCACTGGGTGGGTGGGGGTAATGGTTAGGTCTATAATACCACTGGGTGGGTGGGGGTAATGGTTAGGTCTATAATACCACTGGGTGGGTGGGGGTAATGGTTAGGTCTATAATACCACTGGGTGGGTGGGGGTAATGGTTAGGTCTATAATACCACTGGGTGGGTGGGGGTAATGGTTAGGTCTATAATACCACTGGGTGGGTGGGGGTAATGGTTAGGTCTATAATACCACTGGGTGGGTGGGGGTAATGGTTAGGTCTATAATACACTGGGTGGGTTGGTGGGGGTAATGGTTAGGTCTATAATACCACTGGGTGGGTGGGGGTAATGGTTAGGTCTATAATACCACTGGGTGGGTGGGGGTAATGGTTAGGTCTATAATACCACTGGGTGGGTGGGGGTAATGGTTAGGACTATAATACCACTGGGTGGGTGGGGGTAATGGTTAGGTCTATAATACCACTGGGTGGGTGGGGGTAATGGTTAGGACTATAATACCACTGGGTGGGGGTAATGGTTAGGTCTATAATACCACTGGGTGGGTGGGGGTAATGGTTAGGTCTATAATACCACTGGGTGGGTGGGGGTAATGGTTAGGTCTATAATACCACTGGGTGGGTGGGGGTAATGGTTAGGACTATAATACCACTGGGTGGGTGGGGGTAATGGTTAGGACTATAATACCACTGGGTGGGTGGGGGTAATGGTTAGGTCTATAATACCACTGGGTGGGGGTAATGGCTAGGTCTATAATACCACTGGGTGGGTGGGGGTAATGGTTAGGTCTATAATACCACTGGGTGGGTGGGGGTAATGGTTAGGTCTATAATACCACTGGGTGGGTGGGGGTAATGGTTAGGTCTATAATACCACTGGGTGGGTGGGGGTAATGGTTAGGTCTATAATACCACTGGGTGGGGGTAATGGTTAGGTCTATAATACCACTGGGTGGGTGGGGGTAATGGTTAGGTCTATAATACCACTGGGTGGGGGTAATGGTTAGGTCTATAATACCACTGGGTGGGGGTAATGGTTAGGTCTATAATACTACTGGGTGGGTGGGGGTAATGGTTAGGTCTATAATACCACTGGGTGGGTGGGGGTAATGGTTAGGTCTATAATACCACTGGGTGGGTGGGGGTAATGGTTAGGTCTATAATACCACTGGGTGGGGGTAATGGTTAGGTCTATAATACCACTGGGTGGGGGTAATGGTTAGGTCTATAATACTACTGGGTGGGTGGGGGTAATGGTTAGGTCTATAATACCACTGGGTGGGGGTTATGAACCCAGGTCTGCCTCCTGTCTCTATAGCAGTATTTTAATCTCAGGTCTGCTTCCTGTCTCTATAGCTATATTTGAACCCAGGTCTGCCTCCTGTCTCTATAGCTGTATTTGATCCCAGGTCTGCCTCATTTCTCTATAGCTGTATTTGAACCCAGATCTGCCAACTGTCTCTATAAGGCTGTTTGAACTCAGGTTACAGCCTGTCTCAAAAGCTGTGTTTGAACCCAGGTCTGCCGCCTTTCTCTATAGCTGTATTAAAACCCAGTTGTAGTGTCTGTCTGTATAGCTGTATTTGAACCCAGGTCTTCGTGTCTCAATAGCTGCAGGGCCACTGGGAACCTCTCCAAGATTTGAAAATCTGGCAGCACGACAAGAAGAGGGAGTGCCGTACCGTTCTAATCCCTGCCCCTCGAACATAAACTCACTTACGGAGCCACTCCCTCATAGGAGAGGAATGTGAAGAACCCTAACCGAAGAACCACTCTTCCGAAGTCAACTAGAGGTCACTCTACACGCAAGTACAGTGTAATATTGTTGTATGGCGGCACACAATTGGCCCAGCGTCGTCCAGGGTAGGGGAGGGAGTGGCCGGCAGAGATGTAGCTCAGTTGGTAGAGCATGGCATTTGCAATGCCAGGGTTGTGGGTTCGATTCCCACAAGGGCCAGTATGAAAAATAAAAATAAAAAGTTATGTATGCACTCACTAACCGTATTCTTACACAGTTTAGCTGCAGACTGGTCTGGGTTAGTGTGGCTGGTCTGGGTTAGTCTGGCTGGTCTGGGTTAGTCTGGCTGGTCTGGGTTAGTGTGGCTGGTCTGGGTTAGTCTGGCTGGTCTGGGTTAGTGTGGCTGGTCTGGGTTAGTCTGGCTGGTCTGGGTTAGTGTGGCTGGTCTGGGTTAGTGTGGCTGGTCTGGGTTAGTGTGGCTGGTCTGGGTTAGTCTGGCTGGTCTGGGTTAGTCTGGCTGGTCTGGGTTAGTGTGACTGGTCTGGGTTAGTCTGACTGGTCTGGGTTAGTGTGGCTGGTCTGGGTTAGTGTGACTGGTCTGGGTTAGTGTGGCTGGTCTGGGTTAGTGTGGCTGGTCTGAGTTAGTCTGGCTGGTCTGGGTTAGTGTGGCTGGTCTGGGTTAGTCAGGCTGGTCTGGGTTAGTGTGACTGGTCTGGGTTAGTGTGGCTGGTCTGGGTTAGTCAGGCTGGTCTGGGTTAGTCAGGCTGGTCTGGGTTAGTCAGGCTGGTCTGGGTTAGTCAGGCTGGTCTGGGTTAGTCTGACTGGTCTGGGTTAGTCTGACTGGTCTGGGTTAGTCAGGCTGGTCTGGGTTAGTGTGGCTGGTCTGGGTTAGTGTGGCTGGTCTGGGTTAGTCTGGCTGGTCTGGGTTAGTCTGACTGGTCTGGGTTAGTCTGACTGGTCTGGGTTAGTCTGGCTGGTCTGGGTTAGTGTGGCTGGTCTGGGTTAGTCAGGCTGGTCTGGGTTGGTCAGGCTGGTCTGGGTTAGTGTGGCTGGTCTGGGTTATTCTGGCTGGTCTGGGTTAGTCTGACTGGTCTGGGTTGGTCAGGCTGGTCTGGGTTAGTGTGGCTGGTCTGGGTTAGTCAGGCTGGTCTGGGTTAGTGTGACTGGTCTGGGTTGGTCAGGCTGGTCTGGGTTAGTGTGGCTGGTCTGGGTTAGTCTGGCTGGTCTGGGTTAGTCTGGCTGGTCTGGGTTAGTGTGACTGGTCTGGGTTAGTCTGACTGGTCTGGGTTAGTGTGGCTGGTCTGGGTTAGTCTGGCTGGTCTGGGTTAGTCAGGCTGGTCTGGGTTAGTCAGGCTGGTCTGGGTTATTCTGGCTGGTCTGGGTTAGTCTGACTGGTCTGGGTTAGTCTGGCTGGTCTGGGTTATTCTGGCTGGTCTGGGTTAGTCTGACTGGTCTGGGTTAGTCTGGCTGGTCTGGGTTAGTCAGGCTGGTCTGGGTTAGTCTGGCTGGTCTGGGTTAGTGTGACTGGTCTGGGTTAGTGTGGCTGGTCTGGGTTAGTGTGGCTGGTCTGGGTTAGTGTGGCTGGTCTGGGTTAGTCAGGCTGGTCTGGGTTAGTGTGGCTGGTCTGGGTTAGTCAGGCTGGTCTGGGTTAGTCAGGCTGGTCTGGGTTGGTCAGGCTAGTCAGGCTGGTCTGGGTTAGTCTGGCTGGTCTGGGTTAGTGTGACTGGTCTGGGTTAGTGTGGCTGGTCTGGGTTAGTGTGGCTGGTCTGGGTTAGTCAGGCTGGTCTGGGTTAGTGTGGCCGGTCTGGGTTAGTCAGGCTGGTCTGGGTTGGTCAGGCTAGTCAGGCTGGTCTGGGTTAGTGTGGCTGGTCAGGCTAGTCAGGCTGGTCTGGGTTAGTGTGGCTGGTCTGGGTTAGTGTGACTGGTCTGGGTTGGTCAGGCTAGTCAGGCTGGTCTGGGTTAGTGTGGCTGGTCTGGGTTAGTCAGGCTGGTCTGGGTTAGTCTGGCTGGTCTGGGTTAGTGTGACTGGTCTGGGTTGGTCAGGCTAGTCAGGCTGGTCTGGGTTAGTGTGGCTGGTCTGGGTTAGTGTGACTGGTCTGGGTTAGTCTGGCTGGTCTGGGTTAGTCTGGCTGGTCTGGGTTAGTCAGGCTGGTCTGGGTTAGTGTGGCTGGTCTGGGTTAGTCTGGCTGGTCTGAGTTAGTCTGGCTGGTCTGGGTTAGTCTGGCTGGTCTGGGTTAGTGTGACTGGTCTGGGTTGGTCAGGCTAGTCAGGCTGGTCTGGGTTAGTGTGGCTGGTCTGGGTTAGTGTGACTGGTCTGGGTTAGTCTGGCTGGTCTGGGTTAGTCTGGCTGGTCTGGGTTAGTCTGGCTGGTCTGGGTTAGTCTGGCTGGTCTGGGTTAGTCAGGCTGGTCTGGGTTGGTCAGGCTAGTCAGGCTGGTCTGGGTTAGTGTGACTGGTCTGGGTTAGGGTGGCTGGTCTGGGTTAGTGTGACTGGTCTGGGTTAGTGTGACTGGTCTGGGTTGGTCAGGCTAGTCAGGCTGGTCTGGGTTAGTGTGGCTGGTCTGGGTTAGTGTGACTGGTCTGGGTTAGTCTGGCTGGTCTGGGTTAGTCTGGCTGGTCTGGGTTAGTCAGGCTGGTCTGGGTTAGTGTGGCTGGTCTGGGTTAGTCTGGCTGGTCTGAGTTAGTCTGGCTGGTCTGGGTTAGTCTGGCTGGTCTGGGTTAGTCTGGCTGGTCTGGGTTAGTGTGACTGGTCTGGGTTGGTCAGGCTAGTCAGGCTGGTCTGGGTTAGTGTGGCTGGTCTGGGTTAGTGTGACTGGTCTGGGTTAGTCTGGCTGGTCTGAGTTAGTCTGGCTGGTCTGGGTTAGTCTGGCTGGTCTGGGTTAGTCTGGCTGGTCTGGGTTAGTCTGGCTGGTCTGGGTTAGTCTGGCTGGTCTGGGTTAGTCTGGCTGGTCTGGGTTAGTGTGGCTGGTCTGAGTTAGTCTGGCTGGTCTGGGTTAGTGTGACTGGTCTGGGTTAGTCTGGCTGGTCTGGGTTAGTCTGGCTGGTCTGGGTTAGTCTGGCTGGTCTGGGTTAGTGTGGCTGGTCTGAGTTAGTCTGGCTGGTCTGGGTTAGTGTGACTGGTCTGGGTTAGTCTGGCTGGTCTGGGTTAGTCTGGCTGGTCTGGGTTAGTCTGGCTGGTCTGGGTTAGTCTGGCTGGTCTGGGTTAGTGTGACTGGTCTGGGTTAGGGTGGCTGGTCTGGGTTAGTGTGACTGGTCTGGGTTAGTCTGGCTGGTCTGGGTTAGTCAGGCTGGTCTGGGTTAGTGTGGCTGGTCTGGGTTAGTCTGGCTGGTCTGGGTTAGTCTGGCTGGTCTGGGTTAGTCAGGCTGGTCTGGGTTAGTGTGACTGGTCTGGGTTAGTCTGGCTGGTCTGGGTTAGTCTGGCTGGTCTGAGTTAGTCTGGCTGGTCTGGGTTAGTCTGGCTGGTCTGGGTTAGTGTGGCTGGTCTGGGTTAGTCTGGCTGGTCTGGGTTAGTCAGGCTGGTCTGGGTTGGTCAGGCTAGTCAGGCTGGTCTGGGTTAGTGTGACTGGTCTGGGTTAGTCTGGCTGGTCTGGGTTAGTCTGGCTGGTCTGGGTTAGTGTGAGTGGTCTGGGTTAGTGTGGCTGGTCTGGGTTAGTGTGACTGGTCTGGGTTAGTGTGGCTGGTCTGGGTTAGTGTGACTGGTCTGGGTTAGTCTGGCTGGTCTGGGTTAGTGTGACTGGTCTGGGTTGGTCAGGCTAGTCAGGCTGGTCTGGGTTAGTGTGGGTTAGTCTGGCTGGTCTGGGTTAGTGTGACTGGTCTGGGTTAGTGTGGGTTAGTCAGGCTGGTCTGGGTTAGTGTGACTGGTCTGGGTTAGTCTGGCTGGTCTGGGTTAGTCTAGCTGGTCTGGGTTAGTGTGACTGGTCTGGGTTAGTCTGGCTGGTCTGGGTTAGTCTGGCTGGTCTGGGTTAGTCTGGCTGGTCTGGGTTAGTCTGGCTGGTCTGGGTTATTGTGACTGGTCTGGGTTAGTGTGGCTGGTCTGGGTTAGTCTGACTGGTCTGGGTTAGTGTGACTGGTCTGGGTTAGTGTGACTGGTCTGGGTTAGTCTGGCTGGTCTGGGTTAGTGTGACTGGTCTGGGTTAATGTGACTGGTCTGGGTTAGTGTGGCTGGTCTGGGTTAGTCTGACTGGTCTGGGTTAGTCTGACTGGTCTGGGTTAGTTTGGCTGGTCTGGGTTAGTCTGGCTGGTCTGGGTTAGTCAGGCTGGTCTGGGTTATTGTGACTGGTCTGGGTTAGTGTGGCTGGTCTGGGTTAGTCTGGCTGGTCTGGGTTGGTCAGGCTGGTCTGGGTTAGTGTGACTGGTCTGGGTTAGTCTGGCTGGTCTGGGTTAGTGTGGCTGGTCTGGGTTGGTCAGGCTGGTCTGGGTTAGTGTGACTGGTCTGGGTTAGTGTGACTGGTCTGGGTTAGTGTGGCTGGTCTGGGTTAGTGTGGCTGGTCTGGGTTAGTGTGACTGGTCTGGGTTAATGTGACTGGTCTGGGTTAGTGTGGCTGGTCTGGGTTGGTCAGGCTGGTCTGGGTTAGTGTGACTGGTCTGGGTTAGTCTGGCTGGTCTGGGTTAGTTTGGCTGGTCTGGGTTAGTCTGGCTGGTCTGGGTTAGTCAGGCTGGTCTGGGTTATTGTGACTGGTCTGGGTTAGTGTGGCTGGTCTGGGTTAGTCTGGCTGGTCTGGGTTGGTCAGGCTGGTCTGGGTTAGTGTGACTGGTCTGGGTTAGTCTGGCTGGTCTGGGTTAGTGTGGCTGGTCTGGGTTGGTCAGGCTGGTCTGGGTTAGTGTGACTGGTCTGGGTTAGTGTGACTGGTCTGGGTTAGTGTGGCTGGTCTGGGTTAGTGTGGCTGGTCTGGGTTAGTGTGACTGGTCTGGGTTAATGTGACTGGTCTGGGTTAATGTGACTGGTCTGGGTTAGTGTGACTGGTCTGGGTTAGTGTGACTGGTCTGGGTTAGTCAGGCTGGTCTGAGTTAGTCAGGCTGGTCTGGGTTAGTCAGGGTGGTCTGGGTTAGTCAGGCTGGTCTGAGTTAGTGTGACTGGTCTGGGTTAGTCTGGCTGGTCTGGGTTAGTCTGGCTGGTCTGGGTTAGTCTGGCTGGTCTGGGTTAGTCAGGCTGGTCTGGGTTAGTGTGACTGGTCTGGGTTAGTGTGACTGGTCTGGGTTAGTCTGACTGGTCTGGGTTAGTCTGACTGGTCTGGGTTAGTGTGGCTGGTCTGGGTTAGTGTGGCTGGTCTGGGTTAGTCTGGCTGGTCTGGGTTAGTTTGGCTGGTCTGGGTTAGTGTGGCTGGTCTGGGTTAGTCAGGCTGGTCTGGGTTATTGTGACTGGTCTGGGTTAGTGTGGCTGGTCTGGGTTAGTCTGGCTGGTCTGGGTTAGTGTGGCTGGTCTGGGTTGGTCAGGCTGGTCTGGGTTAGTGTGACTGGTCTGGGTTAGTGTGACTGGTCTGGGTTAGTGTGGCTGGTCTGGGTTAGTGTGGCTGGTCTGGGTTAGTGTGACTGGTCTGGGTTAATGTGACTGGTCTGGGTTAGTCAGGCTGGTCTGTGTTAGTCTGGCTGGTCTGGGTTAGTGTGGCTGGTCTGGGTTAGTCTGGCTGGTCTGGGTTAGTGTGACTGGTCTGGGTTAGTCAGGCTGGTCTGAGTTAGTCAGGCTGGTCTGGGTTAGTCAGGCTGGTCTGGGTTAGTCAGGCTGGTCTGAGTTAGTGTGACTGGTCTGGGTTAGTGTGACTGGTCTGGGTTAGTGTGACTGGTCTGGGTTAGTCTGGCTGGTCTGGGTTAGTGTGACTGGTCTGGGTTAGTCAGGCTGGTCTGAGTTAGTCAGGCTGGTCTGGGTTAGTCAGGCTGGTCTGGGTTAGTCAGGCTGGTCTGGGTTAGTCAGGCTGGTCTGAGTTAGTGTGACTGGTCTGGGTTAGTGTGGCTGGTCTGGGTTAGTGTGGCTGGTCTGGGTTAGTCTGACTAGTCTGGGTTAGTCTGACTAGTCTGGGTTAGTCTGGGTTAGTCTGGCTGGTCTGAGTTAGTCTGGCTGGTATGGGTTAGTCTGACTAGTCTGGGTTAGTCTGACTAGTCTGGGTTAGTCTGGGTTAGTCTGGCTGGTCTGGGTTAGTCTGGCTGGTCTGGGTTAGTCTGGCTGGTCTGGGTTAGTCTGGCTGGTCTGCGTTAGTCTGGCTGGTCTGCGTTAGTCAGGCTGGTCTGGGTTATTGTGACTGGTCTGGGTTAGTGTGACTGGTCTGGGTTAGTGTGGCTGGTCTGGGTTAGTGTGGCTGGTCTGGGTTAGTGTGGCTGGTCTGGGTTAGTCAGGCTGGTCTGGGTTAGTGTGACTGGTCTGGGTTAGTGTGGCTGGTCTGGGTTAGTCTGGCTGGTCTGGGTTAGTCAGGCTGGTCTGAGTTAGTCAGGCTGGTCTGAGTTAGTCAGGCTGGTCTGAGTTAGTCTGGCTGGTCTGACTGGTCTGGGTTAGTCTGGGTTAGTGTGGCTGGTCTGGGTTAGTGTGACTGGTCTGGGTTAGTCAGGCTGGTCTGAGTTAGTCAGGCTGGTCTGAGTTAGTCTGGCTGGTCTGACTGGTCTGGGTTAGTCTGGGTTAGTGTGGCTGGTCTGGGTTAGTGTGACTGGTCTGGGTTAGTCAGGCTGGTCTGAGTTAGTCAGGCTGGTCTGAGTTAGTCTGGCTGGTCTGACTGGTCTGGGTTAGTCTGGGTTAGTGTGACTGGTCTGGGTTAGTCAGGCTGGTCTGGGTTAGTCTGGGTTAGTGTGACTGGTCTGGGTTAGTGTGGCTGGTCTGGGTTAGTGTGGCTGGTCTGGGTTAGTGTGGCTGGTCTGGGTTAGTCTGGCTGGTCTGGGTTAGTCTGGCTGGTCTGGGTTAGTCTGGCAGGTCTGGGTTAGTCTGGCTGGTCTGGGTTAGTCTGGCTGGTCTGGGTTAGTGTGACTGGTCTGGGTTAGTGTGGCTGGTCTGGGTTAGTGTGGCTGGTCTGGGTTAGTGTGACTGGTCTGGGTTAGTGTGGCTGGTCTGGGTTGGTCAGGCTGGTCTGGGTTGGTCAGGCTGGTCTGGGTTAGTGTGGCTGGTCTGGGTTAGTGTGACTGGTCTGGGTTAGTCTGGCTGGTCTGGGTTAGTGTGACTTATGGGTTGGTCAGGCTGGTCTGGGTTAGTGTGACTGGTCTGGGTTAGTGTGGCTGGTCTGGGTTAGTGTGGCTGGTCTGGGTTAGTGTGGCTGGTCTGGGTTAGTCTGGCTGGTCTGGGTTAGTGTGACTGGTCTGGGTTAGTGTGGCTGGTCTGGGTTGGTCAGGCTGGTCTGGGTTGGTCAGGCTGGTCTGGGTTAGTCAGGCTGGTCTGGGTTAGTCAGGCTGGTCTGGGTTAGTCTGGGTTAGTGTGACTGGTCTGGGTTAGTGTGACTGGTCTGGGTTAGTGTGACTGGTCTGGGTTAGTCTGGCTGGTCTGGGTTAGTGTGACTGGTCTGGGTTAGTCAGGCTGGTCTGGGTTAGTGTGACTGGTCTGGGTTAGTCAGGCTGGTCTGGGTTAGTGTGGCTGGTCTGGGTTAGTGTGACTGGTCTGGGTTAGTCTGGCTGGTCTGGGTTAGTCTGGCTGGTCTGGGTTAGTCTGGCTGGTCTGGGTTAGTCTGGCTGGTCTGGGTTAGTCTGGCTGGTCTGGGTTAGTCTGGCTGGTCTGGGTTAGTCTGTCTGGTCTGGGTTAGTCTGTCTGGTCTGGGTTAGTCTGTCTGGTCTGGGTTAGTCTGTCTGGTCTGGGTTAGTGTGACTGGTCTGGGTTAGTCAGGCTGGTCTGGGTTAGTGTGGCTGGTCTGGGTTAGTGTGGCTGGTCTGGGTTAGTCTGGCTGGTCTGGGTTAGTCTGGCTGGTCTGGGTTAGTGTGACTGGTCTGGGTTAGTGTGACTGGTCTGGGTTAGTCAGGCTGGTCTGGGTTAGTCAGGCTGGTCTGGGTTAGTCTGGCTGGTCTGGGTTAGTGTGGCTGGTCTGGGTTAGTGTGGCTGGTCTGGGTTAGTGTGACTGGTCTGGGTTAGTGTGACTGGTCTGGGTTAGTGTGACTGGTCTGGGTTAGTGTGGCTGGTCTGGGTTAGTGTGGCTGGTCTGGGTTAGTGTGGCTGGTCTGGGTTAGTGTGGCTGGTCTGGGTTAGTGTGGCTGGTCTGGGTTAGTGTGGCTGGTCTGGGTTAGTGTGACTGGTCTGGGTTAGTTTGGCTGGTCTGGGTTAGTCTGGCTGGTCTGGGTTAGTCTGGCTGGTCTGGGTTAGTGTGGCTGACCTGGGTTAGTGTGGCTGACCTGGGTTAGTCAGGCTGGTCTGGGTTATTGTGACTGGTCTGGGTTAGTCTGGATGGTCTGGGTTAGTGTGGCTGGTCTGGGTTAGTGTGGCTGGTCTGGGTTAGTGTGGCTGGTCTGGGTTAGTGTGGCTGGTCTGGGTTAGTCTGGCTGGTCTGGGTTAGTCTGGCTGGTCTGGGTTAGTCTGGCTGGTCTGGGTTAGTCTGGCTGGTCTGGGTTAGTCTGGCTGGTCTGGGTTAGTCTGGCTGGTCTGGGTTAGTCTGACTGGTCTGGGTTAGTGTGACTGGTCTGGGTTAGTCTGGCTGGTCTGGGTTAGTCTGGCTGGTCTGGGTTAGTCTGGCTGGTCTGGGTTAGTCTGGCTGGTCTGGGTTAGTCTGGCTGGTCTGGGTTAGTCTGGCTGGTCTGGGTTAGTGTGAGTGGTCTGGGTTAGTGTGGGTTAGTCAGGCTGGTCTGGGTTAGTGTGACTGGTCTGGGTTAGTGTGACTGGTCTGGGTTAGTCTGGCTGGTCTGGGTTAGTCTGGCTGGTCTGGGTTAGTCTGGCTGGTCTGGGTTAGTCTGGCTGGTCTGGGTTAGTCTGGCTGGTCTGGGTTAGTCTGGCTGGTCTGGGTTAGTCTGGGTTAGTCTGGCTGGTCTGGGTTAGTGTGGCTGGTCTGGGTTAGTCAGGCTGGTCTGGGTTAGTCAGGCTGGTCTGTGTTAGTGTGACTGGTCTGGGTTAGTGTGACTGGTCTGGGTTAGTGTGACTGGTCTGGGTTAGTCTGGCTGGTCTGGGTTAGTGTGACTGGTCTGGGTTAGTGTGGCTGGTCTGGGTTAGTGTGGCTGGTCTGGGTTAGTGTGGCTGGTCTGGGTTAGTGTGACTGGTCTGGGTTAGTCTGGCTGGTCTGGGTTAGTCTGGCTGGTCTGGGTTAGTCTGGGTTAGTGTGAATGGTCTGGGTTAGTCTGGGTTAGTGTGGCTGGTCTGGGTTAGTGTGGCTGGTCTGGGTTAGTCTGGGTTAGTGTGGCTGGTCTGGGTTAGTCTGGGTTAGTGTGGCTGGTCTGGGTTAGTGTGGCTGGTCTGGGTTAGTCTGGGTTAGTGTGGCTGGTCTGGGTTAGTGTGGCTGGTCTGGGTTAGTGTGGCTGGTCTGGGTTAGTCTGGGTTAGTGTGGCTGGTCTGGGTTAGTGTGGCTGGTCTGGCTGGTCTGGGTTAGTCAGGCTGGTCTGGGTTAGTCTGGGTTAGTGTGGCTGGTCTGGGTTAGTCAGGCTGGTCTGGGTTAGTCAGGCTGGTCTGGGTTAGTCTGGGTTAGTGTGGCTGGTCTGGGTTAGTGTGGCTGGTCTGGCTGGTCTGGGTTAGTCAGGCTGGTCTGGGTTAGTCAGGCTGGTCTGGGTTAGTCTGGGTTAGTGTGGCTGGTCTGGGTTAGTGTGGCTGGTCTGGGTTAGTCAGGCTGGTCTGGGTTAGTGTGGCTGGTCTGGGTTAGTGTGGCTGGTCTGGGTTAGTGTGGCTGGTCTGGGTTAGTGTGGCTGGTCTGGGTTAGTGTGACTGGTCTGGGTTGGTCAGGCTGGTCTGGGTTAGTCAGGCTGGTCTGGGTTAGTGTGACTGGTCTGGGTTAGTGTGGCTGGTCTGGGTTAGTGTGGCTGGTCTGGGTTAGTGTGACTGGTCTGGGTTAGTGTGGCTGGTCTGGGTTAGTCTGGCTGGTCTGGGTTAGTTTGGCTGGTCTGGGTTAGTGTGACTGGTCTGGGTTAGTCAGGCTGGTCTGGGTTAGTGTGGCTGGTCTGGGTTAGTGTGGCTGGTCTGGGTTAGTGTGGCTGGTCTGGGTTAGTGTGGCTGGTCTGGGTTAGTGTGGCTGGTCTGGGTTAGTCTGGCTGGTCTGGGTTAGTGTGGCTGGTCTGGGTTAGTCTGACTGGTCTGGGTTAGTCTGACTGGTCTGGGTTAGTGTGACTGGTCTGGGTTAGTGTGACTGGTCTGGGTTAGTGTGGCTGGTCTGGGTTAGTGTGACTGGTCTGGGTTAGTCTGGCTGGTCTGGGTTAGTCAGGCTGGTCTGGGTTAGTCAGGCTGGTCTGGGTTAGTCTGGCTGGTCTGGGTTAGTCAGGCTGGTCTGGGTTAGTCTGGCTGGTCTGGGTTAGTCAGGCTGGTCTGGGTTAGTCAGGCTGGTCTGGGTTAGTCTGGCTGGTCTGGGTTAGTCTGGGTTAGTCAGGGTTAGTCAGGGTTAGTCAGGGTTAGTCTGGGTTAGTCTGGGTTAGTCTGGGTTAGTCTGGCTGGTCTGGGTTAGTAGGTAGTCCCTCCCTTTCGGTCCATTTAGCATCTAGTAGTGTTATTCTACTGACAGCAGAGTTACTATTAATCTAACGTGCTGTTGTATTGTAGTGATCACTTCATCCTGTTTTAGCTCTGTACTAATTCATATCTGCTTGCATTTTGAATCTTCATGTCTTACATTCTAGTTCTTCATGCTGCAACTTTTAATGCTGTGGTGAGTGCTCGCATGGCGGCATTATTCCTATTACCAAGAGCACGGTGAGACCAACACTAGCCACCCCTCCCACATTATCTGCTGGAGCATCGCAGTACGATGGCAGTCTGATTCATTTTACCCAGGTGCAAACAGGATGTTTCGCCGTTTCTTATCCACAATGAGGCTTTACATGACACCTAGTTTACATTCATGACGATGTGCTGCTTTAGTGTCTGTGTGTCACTGTTTTATTGGGTATTTATTGTGATGTATTATTGTCTGGTGCAATCAAATTCAATATAGTACTATCTTATGTTATTTACAATGCATTATGGGGTTACTTTCATCCATAGCCGTCTTTCATACTAGTTGTCAATTCTCCAACTTCTCCCCAGCTAGTATCTATAGTGGTGGGATTATTGTCTCGGTGTATCCCAGATAGCCACTTACAGGATAAAACATGCATTCTTACAGGTTTGTCATCTTTCATTCTCGCTGTAGTGATCATGAAGCATCAGGGTAGGCATCCCTTAGGAGTATACTATATCAGGATAGTAGTAAGCAAGTTTACGTAAGTTATCATGCATGCTTCATCATAGTGCATATGCAAGGCATCTTATACCCTGATGCAGCTCACTCTGCTACAGTCATTTTAGCTGAGAGTGACTCGTATTGTGCTGGCCAAATGTTGGGGGCCATTGTCCAGCAGCGAGATATCGAAATGCCTTCTATGCTCGCTTTGAGGCAAGCAACACTGAACCATGCATGAGAGCACCAGCTGTTCCAGACGACTGTGTGATCACACTCTCCGTAGCCGATGTGAGTAAGACCTTTAAACAGGTCAACATTCACAAGGCCGCAGGGCCAGACGGATAATCAGGATGTGTACTCGGAGCATGCACTGACTACCTGGCAAGTGTCTTCACTGACATTTTCAACCTCCCCCTGAACCAGTCTGTAATACCTACATGTTTCAAGCAGACCGTCATTGTCCCTGTACCCAAGAACGCCAAGGTAACCGGTCTAAACGACTATCGACCCGTAGCACTTACATCTGTAGCCATGAAATGCTTTGAATGGCTGGTCATGGCTCACATCAACACCATCATCCCAGAAACACTGGACCCACTCCAATTTGCATACCGCCCCAACAGATCCACAGATGACGTAATCTCTATTGCACTTCACACTGCCCTTTCCCGCCTGGACAAAAGGAACACCTACGTGATAATGCTGTTCATTGACTACAGCTCAGCGTTCAACACCATAGTGCCCTCAAAGCTCATCACTAAGCTAAGGTCCCTGGGACTAAACACCTCCCTCTGCAACTGGATCCTGGACTTCCTGACGGGCCGCCCCCAGGTGGTGAGGGTAGGTAACAACACATCTGCCACGGTGATCCTCAACACGGGGGCCCCTCAGGGGTGCGTGCTTAGTCCCCTCCTGTACTCCCTGTTCACCCATGACTGCATGGCTAGGCACGACTCCAACACCATCATCAAGTTTGCTGACGACACGACGGTGGTAGGCCTGATCACCGATGACGATGAGACAGCCTATAGGGAGGAGGTCAGAGACCTGGCCGTGTGGTGCCAGGACAACAACCTCTCCCTCAACGTGGGCAAGACAAAGGAGATGATTGTGGACTACAGGGACGAACAGGCCCCCATTCACATCGACGGGGCTGTAGTGGAGCGGGTCGAGAGCTTCAAGTTCCTCGGTGTCCACATCGCTAAGGACCTACAGTGAGGGAAAAAAGTATTTGATCCCCTGCTGATTTTGTTCGTTTGCCCACTGACAAAGAAATGATCAGTCTATAATTTTAATGGTAGGTTTATTTGAACAGTGAGAGACAGAATAACAACAAAAAAAAACTGAAAAACGCATGTCAAAAATTGTATAAATTGATTTGCATTTTAATGAGGGAAATAAATAATTTGACCCCCTCTCAATCAGAAAGATTTTTCTGGCTCCCAGGTGTATTTTATACAGGTAATGAGCTGAGATTAGGAGCACACTCTTAAAGGGAGTGCTCCTAATCTCAGTTTGTTACCTGTATAAAAGACACCTGTCCACAGAAGCAATCAATCAATCAGATTCCAAACTCTCCACTATGGCCAAGACCAAAGAGCTCTCCAAGGATGTCAGGGACAAGATTGTAGACCTACACAAGGCTGGAATGGGCTGCAAGACCATCGCCAATCAGCTTGGTGAGAAGGTGACAACATTTGGTGCGATTATTCGCAAATGGTAGAAACACAAAATAACTGTCAATCTCCCTTGGCCTGGGGCTCCATGCAAGATCTCACCTCGTGGAGTTGCAATGATCATGAGAACGGTGAGGAATCAGCCCAGAACTACACGGGAGGATCTTGTCAATGATCTCAAGGCAGCTGGGACCATAGCCACCAAGAAAACAATTGGTCACACACTACGCCGTGAAGGACTGAAATCCTGCAGCGCCCGCAAGGTCCCCCTGCTCAAGAAAGCACATATACAGGGCCGTCTGAAGTTTGCCAATGAACATCTGAATGATTCAGAGGAGAACTGGGTGAAAGTGTTGTGGTCAGATGAGACCAAAATCGAGCTCTTTGGCATCAACTCAACTCGCCGTGTTTGGAGGAGGAGGAATGCTGCCTATGACCCCAAGAACACCATCCCCACCGTCAAACATGGAGGTGGAAACATTATGCTTTGGGGGTGTTTTTCTGCTAAGGGGACAGGACAACTTCACCGCATCAAAGGGACGATGGACGGGGCCATGTACCGTCAAATCTTGGGTGAGAACCTCCTTCCCTCAGCCAGGGCATTGAAAATGGGTCGTGGATGGGTATTCCAGCATGACAATGACCCAAAACACACGGCAAAGGCAACAAAGGAGTGGCTCAAGAAGAAGCACATTAAGGTCCTGGAGTGGCCTAGCCAGTCTCCAGACCTTCATCCCATAGAAAATCTGTGGAGGGAGCTGAAGGTTCGAGTTGCCAAACGTCAGCCTCGAAACCTTAATGACTTGGAGTAGATCTGCAAAGAGGAGTGGAACAAAATCCCTCCTGAGATGTGTGCAAACCTGGTGGCCAACTACAAGAAACGTCTGACCTCTGATTGCCAACAAGGGTTTTGCCACCAAGTACTAAGTCATGTTTTGCAGAGGGGTCAAATACTTATTTCCCTCATTAAAATGCAAATCCATTTATAAAAATTTTGACATGCATTTTTCTGTATTTTTTTGTTGTTATTCGGTCTCTCACTGTTCAAATAAACCTACCATTACAATTATAGACTGATCATGTCTTTGTCAGTGGGCAAACGTACAAAATCAGCAGGGGATCAAATACTGTTTTCCCTCACTGTATCATGGTCCAAACACACCAACACAGTTGTGAAGAAGGCACGACAACGCCTCTTCCCCCTCAGGAGTCTGAAAAGATTTGGCATGGGCCCTCAGATCCTCCAAAAGCTGCACCATTGAGAGCATCCTGACTGGTTGCATCACCGCCTGGTATGGCAACTGCTTGGCATCCAACCGTAAGTCGATACAGAGGGTAGTGTGTACAGCCCAGTACATCACTGGGGCCAAACTTCCTGCCATCCAGGACCTCTATACCAGGCGGTGTCAGAGGAAGGCCCTCAAAATTGTAAAAGACTCCAGCCACCCAAGTCATAGACTGTTCTCTCTGCTACCGCACGACAAACGGTACCGGAGCGCTAAGTCTGGGACCAAAAGGCTCCTGAACAGCTTCTACCCCCAAGCCATAAGACTGTTAAATAGTTAACCAAATAGCCACCCGGACTATCTGCATTGACCCTTTTTGCACTGACTCTTTTTGACTCTATGCACACACACACTGGACTCTACCCACACACTGGACTCTACCCACACACTGGACTCTACCCACACACTGGACTCTACCCACACACTGGACTCTACCCACTCACTGGACTCTACCCACTCACTGGACTCTACCCACTCACTGGACTCTACCCACTCACTGGACTCTACCCACTCACTGGACTCTACCCACTCACTGGACTCTACCCCCACACTGGACTCTACCCACTCACTGGACTCTACCCACTCACTGGACTCTACCCACTCACTGGACACTACCCACTCACTGGACACTACCCACTCACTGGACTCTACCCACACACTGGACTCTACCCACACACTGGACTCTACCCACACACTGGACTCTACCCACACACTGGACTCTACCCACACACTGGACTCTACCCACACACTGGACTCTACCCACACACTGGACTCTACCCACACACTGGACTCTACCCACTCACTGGACTCTACCCACTCACTGGACTCTACCCACTCACTGGACTCTACCCACTCACTGGACTCTACCCACACACTGGACTCTACCCACACACTGGACACTACCCACACACTGGACTCTACCCACTCACTGGACTCTACCCACTCACTGGACTCTACCCACTCACTGGACTCTACCCACTCACTGGACTCTACCCACTCACTGGACTCTACCCACTCACTGGACTCTACCCACTCACTGGACTCTACCCACTCACTGGACTCTACCCCCACACTGGACTCTACCCCCACACTGGACTCTACCCCCACACTGGACTCTACCATCACACTGGACTCTACCATCACACTGGACTCTACCATCACACTGGACTCTACCATCACACTGGACTCTACCATCACACTGGACTCTACCATCACACTGGACTCTACCCACACACTGGACTCTACCCACACACTGGACTCTACCCACACACTGGACTCTACCCACACACTGGACTCTACCCACACACTGGACTCTACCCACACACTGGACTCTACCCACACACTGGACTCTACCCACACACTGGACTCTACCCACACACTGGACTCTACCCACACACTGGACTCTACCCACACACTGGACTCTACCCACACACTGGACTCTACCCACTCACTGGACTCTACCCACACACTGGACTGGACTCTACCCACACACTGGACTGGACTCTACCACACACTGGACTCTACCACACACTGGACTCTACCACACACTGGACTCTACCCACTCACTGGACTCTACCCACTCACTGGACTCTACCCACTCACTGGACTCTACCCACTCACTGGACTCTACCCACTCACTGGACTCTACCCACTCACTGGACTCTACCCACTCACTGGACTCTACCCACTCACTGGACTCTACCCACTCACTGGACTCTACCCCCACACTGGACTCTACCCCCACACTGGACTCTACCCCCACACTGGACTCTACCCCCACACTGGACTCTACCCCCACACTGGACTCTACCCCCACACTGGACTCTACCCCCACACTGGACTCTACCATCACACTGGACTCTACCATCACACTGGACTCTACCATCACACTGGACTCTACCATCACACTGGACTCTACCATCACACTGGACTCTACCATCACACTGGACTCTACCATCACACTGGACTCTACCATCACACTGGACTCTACCATCACACTGGACTCTACCATCACACTGGACTCTACCATCACACTGGACTCTACCATCACACTGGACTCTACCATCACACTGGACTCTACCATCACACTGGACTCTACCATCACACTGGACTCTACCATCACACTGGACTCTACCATCACACTGGACTCTACCATCACACTGGACTCTACCATCACACTGGACTCTACCATCACACTGGACTCTACCATCACACTGGACTCTACCATCACACTGGACTCTACCATCACACTGGACTCTACCCACACACTGGACTCTACCCACACACTGGACTCTACCCACTCACTGGACTCTACCCACACACTGGACTCTACCCACACACTGGACTCTACCACACACTGGACTCTACCCACTCACTGGACTCTACCCACACACTGGACTGGACTCTACCCACACACTGGACTCTACCACACACTGGACTCTACCACACACTGGACTCTACCCACTCACTGGACTCTACCCACTCACTGGACTCTACCCACTCACTGGACTCTACCCACTCACTGGACTCTACCCACTCACTGGACTCTACCCACTCACTGGACTCTACCCACTCACTGGACTCTACCCACTCACTGGACTCTACCCACTCACTGGACTCTACCCACACACTGGACACTACCCACACACTGGACACTACCCACACACTGGACTCTACCTCACACTGGCCTCTACCCACACACTGGACTCTACCCTCACACTGGCCTCTACCCACACACTGGACTCTACCCTCACACTGGCCTCTACCCACACACTGGACTCTATCCACACACTGGACTCTATCCACACACTGGACTCTATCCACACACTGGACTCTATCCACACACTGGACTCTATCCACACACTGGACTCTATCCACACACTGGACTCTATCCACACACTGGACTCTATCCACACACTGGACTCTATCCACACACTGGACTCTATCCACACACTGGACTCTATCCACACACTGGACTCTATCCACACACTGGACTCTACCCACACACTCACCCACACTGGACTCTACCACACACTGGACTCTACCCACACACTGGACTCTACCCACACACTGGACTCTACCCACACACTGGACTCTACCCACACACTGGACTCTACCCACACACTGGACTCTACCCACACACACACACTGGACTCTACCCACACACTGGACTCTACCCACTCACACTCACTGGACTCTACCCACTCACACTCACTGGACTCTACCCTCACACTGGACTCTACCCACACACTGGACTCTACCCACACACTGGACTCTACCCACACACTGGACTCTACCCACACACTGGACTCTACCCACACACTGGACTCTACCCACACACTGGACTCTACCATCACACTGGACTCTACCATCACACTGGACTCTACCATCACACTGGACTCTACCCACACACTGGACTCTACCCACACACTGGACTCTACCCACACACTGGACTCTACCCACACACTGGACTCTACCCACACACTGGACTCTACCACACACTGGACTCTACCACACACTGGACTCTACCATCACACACACTGGACTCTACCCACACACTGGACTCTACCCACACACTCACACATGCCTACACTGACACTCCAACACACACACACACACACACACACACACGCTGCTGCTACAGTCTATTGTTTTACATGTATTATCTATCATGTTACCTAATCTGTAAAAACTGTTGGTCACTAAATCCGTCTAGAAGGACCATGTAAAAACAGTTGGCTGGTAAGCCCTCACCCGTCTGAGCGGTCTGTATGTTCTGAAGCTGAATGTATGAGCTGAAGGTTCGAGTTGCCAAACATCAGCCTTGAAACCTTAATGACTTGGAGAAGATCTGCAAAGAGGAGTGGGACAAAATCCCTCCTGAGATGTGTGCAAACCTGGTGGCCAACTACAAGAAACGTCTGACCTCTGATTACCAACAAGGGTTTTGCCACCAAGTACTAAGTCATGTTTTGCAGAGGGGTCAAATACTTATTTCCCTCATTAAAATGCAAATCAATTTATAACATTTTTGGCATGCGTTTTTCTGGATTTCTTTGTTGTTATTCTGTCTCTCACTGTTCAAATAAACCTACCATTAAAATGATAGACTGATCATTTCTTTGTCAGTGGGCAAATGTACAAAATCAGCAGGGGATCAAATACTTTTTTCCCCCCACTGTAGCTACCATTTTAGTTGTGATTTTGGGGGTTGTTTGTATACTCCGTGTTATGCTATGTGTTATTCTTCATGGACTACGGAAAAGCAACCAACATGCATATCAAGAGTATCGCTCTGCTCTCAGCAGCACAAGTTTGAGTTCACTTAAGGCGATGGTGTCGGGTTACATTAACCTTTGCTAGAGGCGGTCTGTTTGATGGCTTTGATGGGTTCTTCAGTCTGCAATGCACTAAATGGTCCATCCCTTCAATCTTGCATGATAACGCAATTCTATTGTATTATGGACACTTACATGTTAACAGCACTTGTGCACTCAGCGAAGAATTAGCAATGGAACATCAGTGGTCATAGCAAGCATTAACACTGCCTTGTCCTCTCTTTCACGTTATGTTACCTGCATGCTGAGCACGGGCGGCACCTGGCGAACTCCTGTTCAACATTGATGCTGGCAACCAATGACAAGATCATTTAACTCCTCACGGCGCTTTGGTTCCTTCGTCAGCGCTTCGGGCTCTGAGCTATGGGCCGCCCACTCCTGCATCATCACTGCTTCACAAATCGGTAATGGCTTGACCTTCAAGATTACGGCCCATAATCCTCTACTGCCTACGATGTTACACTTGATTGGAATTCTGAGTGTGGAGCCCAGATTAGTTCGGCAGTATTGCTAATATGATCATGGATTGTGTCAGCCCTATGGTCCAGTAACTACATGTTGCTTCTGTTCTACATCACATCTGATGCAGTATATAACACTGTTAGCTACAGGTGGTTGGCTGGCTCCTGGCGGTGCATCTGTTTTACAGGTGGTTGGCTGGCTCCTGGCGGTGCATCTGTTTTACAGGTGGTTGGCTGGCTCCTGGCGGTGCATCTGTTTTACAGGTGGTTGGCTGGCTCCTGGCGGTGCATCTATTTTACAGGTGGTTGGCTGGCTCCTGGCGGTGCATCTATTTTACAGGTGTTGGCTGGCTCCTGGCGGTGCATCTGTTTTGCAGGTGGTTGGCTGGCTCCTGGCGGTGCATCTGTTTTGCAGGTGGTTGGCTGGCTCCTGGCGGTGCATCTGTTTTGCAGGTGGTTGGCTGGCTCCTGGCGGTGCATCTATTTTACAGGTGGTTGGCTGGCTCCCGGCGGTGCATCTATTTTACAGGTGTTGGCTGGCTCCTGGCGGTGCATCTGTTTTGCAGGTGGTTGGCTGGCTCCTGGCGGTGCATCTGTTTTGCAGGTGGTTGGCTGGCTCCTGGCGGTGCATCTGTTTTGCAGGTGGTTGGCTGGCTCCTGGCGGTGCATCTATTTTACAGGTGTTGGCTGGCTCCTGGCGGTGCATCTGTTTTGCAGGTGGTTGGCTGGCTCCTGGCGGTGCATCTGTTTTGCAGGTGGTTGGCTGGCTCCTGGCGGTGCATCTATTTTACAGGTGGTTGGCTGGCTCCCGGCGGTGCATCTATTTTACAGGTGTTGGCTGGCTCCTGGCGGTGCATCTGTTTTGCAGGTGGTTGGCTGGCTCCTGGCGGTGCATCTGTTTTACAGGTGGTTGGCTGGCTCCTGGCGGTGCATCTATTTTACAGGTGGTTGGCTGGCTCCTGGCGGTGCATCTATTTTACAGGTGTTGGCTGGCTCCTGGCGGTGCATCTGTTTTGCAGGTGGTTGGCTGGCTCCTGGCGGTGCATCTGTTTTGCAGGTGGTTGGCTGGCTCCTGGCGGTGCATCTGTTTTGCAGGTGGTTGGCTGGCTCCTGGCGGTGCATCTATTTTACAGGTGGTTGGCTGGCTCCCGGCGGTGCATCTATTTTACAGGTGTTGGCTGGCTCCTGGCGGTGCATCTGTTTTGCAGGTGGTTGGCTGGCTCCTGGCGGTGCATCTGTTTTGCAGGTGGTTGGCTGGCTCCTGGCGGTGCATCTGTTTTGCAGGTGGTTGGCTGGCTCCTGGCGGTGCATCTATTTTGCAGGTGGTTGGCTGGGCTCATAGGTAGAATATCCTCATGAACCAAGATGACAGCTCATCTTGCCTCATCAGGGCACCCAGCAGGGTTTCACTATGGCAGGAGGGTTCATACTACTTACATCTGATTAGTTAGATAGAGTCAACACAGATAGAGTCAACACAGTAGCCATTGTGTGCTGTACTGTGGCAGCTAAATACAATATATTTGTGCTAAGCTAGCCAACGTTTAATTATTGCTGCGTTATGAAAGGAACTAGACACGGACACGAATTATCTGCTTAGTGTGTTAACACACTATTGGTGGTTTGTTGTGACCAAGTGTTGGTGCTAAACTGTGTGTTATTGGATGCTAGCATGCTAGTTAGCTATGGTGTCATAGTTAGCTAGCTGAATAAAGTGGGTTGAGTCTATTCCTTTAAACATTGAACCGCTGTGGTTCACAACAATTCTGATTTCTAAAGGTGGAAGTTGGTAGAGTTTTTGTTCGGGTGGTTCAGTGAAACAATTATAGTTTCTGAGGTGGAAGTTTTGGTGAGGGAGGCCCTGCTCTCTCCTCTCCCAGATGTTTAGTTCATTTCATTCCGATCTCCTCTGCATTATTGTAGCCATCTGCTGTAGCCTGTCAACTATGCCTCTGCCTATCCCTGTTCTCTCCTCTCTGCACAGGCTACACAAACGCCTCACACCGCGTGGCTGCTGCCTCTCTAACCTGGTGGTCCCTGCACGCACCCCACACCTGGAGTTCCAGGTCTCAGGCAGCCTCTGGAACTGCCGTTCTGCTGCCAACAAAGCTGACTTCATCCCAGCCTATGCTAACCTCCAGTCCCTCGACTTCCTGGCGCTGACGGAAACATGGATTACCACTGAAAACACTGCTACTCCTACTGCTCTCTCCTCGTCTGACCATGTGTTCTCGCATACCCCGAGAGCATCTGGTCAGAGGGGTGGTGGCACAGGAATCCTCATCTCTCCCAAGTGGACATTCTCAATTTTTCCCCTAACCCACCTGTCTATCTCCTCATTTGAATTCCATGCTGTCACAGTCACTAGCCCATTTAAGCTTAATATCCTTGTCATCTATCGCCCTCCAGGTTCCCTTGGAGAGTTCATCAATGAGCTTGACGCCTTGATAAATTCCTTTCCTGAGGATGGCTCACCCCTCACAGTTTTGGGGGATTTCAACCTCCCTATGTCCACATTTGACTCATTTCTCTCTGCCTCCTTCTTTCCACTCCTCTCCTCTTTTGACCTCACCCTCTCACCGTCCCCCCCTACTCACAAGGCAGGCAATACGCTTGACCTCATCTTTACTAGATGCTGCTCTTCTACTAATCTCACTGCAACTCCCCTCCATGTCTCCGACCACTACTTTGTATCCTTTTCTCTCTCGCTCTCCTCCAACACTACTCACTCTGCCCCTACACAGATGGTAATGCGCCGCCGCAACCTTCGCTCTCTCTCTCCCACTACTCTCTCCTCTTCCATCCTATCATCTCTTCCCTCTGCTCAATCCTTCTCCCTCCAATCTCCTGATTCTGCCTCCTCAACCCTCCTCTCCTCCCTTTCTGCATCCTTTGACTCTCTGTGTCCCCTATCCTCCCGGCCGGCTCGGTCCTCCCCTCCAGCTCCGTGGCTTGATGACTCATTGCGAGCTCACAGAACAGAGCTCCGGGCAGCGGAGCGGAAATGGAAGAAAACTAAACTCCCTGCCGACCTGGCATCTTTTCACTCCCTCCTCTCTACATTTTCTTCATCTGTTTCTGCTGCTAAGGCCACTTTCTACCACTCTAAATTCCAAGCATCTGCCTCTAACCCTAGGAAGCTCTTTGCCACATTTTCCTCCCTCCTGAATCATTCAACTGAGACTGCTCTTCTCTGTGTCACGGAGGCTCTCCGCACTGCTAAAGCTAACTCTCTCTCCTCTGCTCTTGTCCTTCTAGACCTGTCTGCTGCCTTTGATACTGTGAACCATCAGATCCTCCTCTCCACCCTCTCCGAGCTGGGCATCTCCGGCGCGGCTCACTCCTGGATTGCGTCCTACCTGACCGGTCGCTCCTACCAAGTGGCGTGGTGAGAAGCTGTCTCCGCACCACGTGCTCTCACCACTGGTGTCCCCCAGGGCTCAGTTCTAGGCCCTCTCCTTTTCTCCCTATACACCAAGTCACTTGGCTCTGTCATATCCTCACATGGCCTCTCCTATCATTGCTACGCTGACGATACACAACTAATCTTCTCCTTTCCCCCTTCTGATAACCAGGTGGCGAATCGCATCTCTGCATGTCTGGCAGACATATCAGTATGGATGACGGATCACCACCTCAAGCTGAACCCTGGCAAGACGGAGCTGCTCTTCCTCCCGGGGAAGGACTGCCCGTTCCATGATCTCGCCATCACGGTTGACAACTCCGTTGTGTCCTCCTCCCAGAGTGCGAAGAGCCTTGGCGTGACCCTGGACAACACCCTGTCGTTCTCCGCTAACATCAAGGCGGTGACCCGCTCCTGCAGGTTCATGCTCTACAACATTCGGAGAGTACAACCCTGCCTTATACAGGAAGCGGCACAGGTCCTAATCCAGGCACTTGTCATCTCCCGTCTGGATTACTGCAACTCACTGTTGGCTGGCCTCCCTGCCTGTGCTATTAAACCCCTACAACTCATCCAGAATGCCGCAGCCCGTCTGGTGTTCAACCTTCCCAAGTTCTCTCACGTCACCCCCCTCCTCCGCACACTCCACTGGCTTCCAGTTGAAGCTCGCATCCGTTACAAGACCATGGTGCTTGCCTATGGAGCAGTGAGGGGAACGGCACCTCTGTACCTTCGGGCTCTGATCAGTCCCTACACCCAAACGAGAGCATTGCGTTCATCCACCTCTGGCCTGCTGGCTCCCCTTCCTCTGCGGAAGCATAGTTTCCGCTCAGCCCAGTCAAAACTGTTCGCTGCTCTGGCACCCCAATGGTGGAACAAGCTCCCTCACGACGCCAGGACAGCGGAGTCACTCACCACCTTCCGGAGACATTTGAAACCCCACCTCTTTAAGGAACACCTGGGATAGGATAAAGTAATCCTTCTCCCCCCCCCCAAAAAAAATTGTAAAGTGGTTATCCCACTGGCTATAGGGTGAATGCACCAATTTGTGAGTCGCTCTGGATAAGAGCGTCTGCTAAATGACGTAAATGTGCCCTTGAGCAAGGCACTTAACCCTAATTGCTCCTGTAAGTCGCTCTGGATAAGAGCGTCTGCTAAATGACTAAAATGTAAATGTAAATGTATATTTCCCATCTACCAAGATTACCGCTCATCTTGCCTCTTCGAGGGCAAGGTCAACCAATCGAGGCCAAGCCTTTGAGTGCATGCATCCTCCAAAGATGGAGAGGGAGAGGGTCAGTTCATGGCTTGATCAGGGGAAGGTGGTCAGGGAGATGGAGAGGGTCAGTTCATGGCTTGATCAGGGGAAGGTGGTCAGGGAGATGGTTGAAGTCCGGTGAAAATCTAGCAGAAGGCTAGCTGTTCTATCTGTGTAGCTGGGCAGCAGCCAGAGTCATGTAACCACAGGACCTCCTTCACAATGTATGGCCCCACTCTGGGCTCCAGACAGCAAAACCACACACAGTTCAGATCAGTAGCCAGTCGTTCCTCATTACGAGCCCTCTGCCTCAGCACTGTATTCCTCTACTGCACCTCTCAATCCTCTTCAATGGATACATGCACAGGCCTACAGTACACTCATCGTTCCAAATGCTAGCTACTTAGCTAACGTTAGCCCAAAACAACAACACTCCTGCGTAGTGAAAGGTCACTGAGTGGGGCTACAGACAATCCTTTCCCGGATCGTATGTAATAGAAAATTATGTATTACAATCTCAAAGTGCTTTAAAGCAACAAAAAAGACAAGCAATTTAGAAAACAACATCATTCATGAGATAGATGAAAGGTCATGAGAGGGTAGGAAAGTTCATGGGTTGAGTAGTCATCGGCGGGAAGTGTTCAAAGAGGGAGAGCAAGCAAAGATCGTCTCTGGAGTAAGTCCGGGGTCAGGCAGGCAGCATGTTTTCGTCAAGGTGTCTCCTTGTGAAGCCGTAACTGATGGTGCGTTCAAGACATTGGTTCAAGACAACAGGGCACTTGTTTTTCCCCAAGTCAGAAACTCGGGCATCATCAAGAGCTCCAACTTGTAGATCACCGATGTCACCATTTTCCCCAGTCTGACCTGTTTTATTACAGAGTTCCCAGTTGTCTCCAACGCACCAAAAGTAATACATTTAGGTTGTGGCATACTAAACAGTGCATGTTAAATAGTATGTAGTATGATTAGTACACAGTATGCAGTTTAAGTAGTAGGCAGATATCAGACACGGCCACAGACTGCAACAAGGCACGGTCAAACTACCTCTTCAACAAGGCACGGTCAAACTACCTCTGCAATAAGGCACGGTCAAACTACCTCTGCAACAAGGCACTGTCAAACCACCTCTTCAACAAGGCACGGTCAAACTACCTCTTCAACAAGGCACTGTCAAACCACCTCTTCAACAAGGCACTGTCAAACTACCTCTTCAACAAGGCACTGTCAAACTACCTCTGCAACAAGGCACGGTCAAACTACCTCTGCAACAAGGCACGGTCAAACTACCTCTGCAACAAGGCACGGTCAAACTACCTCTTCAACAAGGCACTGTCAAACTACCTCTGCAACAAGGCACGGTCAAACCACCTCTTCAACAAGGCACTGTCAAACTACCTCTTCAACAAGGCACTGTCAAACTACCTCTGCAACAAGGCACGGTCAAACTACCTCTGCAACAAGGCACGGTCAAACTACCTCTGCAACAAGGCACGGTCAAACTACCTCTTCAACAAGGCACTGTCAAACTACCTCTGCAACAAGGCACGGTCAAACCACCTCTGCAACAAGGCACTGTCAAACCACCTCTGCAACAAGGCACTGTCAAACTACCTCTTCAGGGAAAACACTGTTTAGTCTTATGCAATTCAGACGTAAATTCAGAAATGTAAATCTAGAAAAAACATATTTGAAAAGATCTTAGTAGAAAGCAATTTTTTTCTAAAGGATAAAACTGCATCCAGGAATAAATTAGATTTATTTCAGCAACTCTCCTTAGTTAAAAAAAAAAAAAAAAAAAACATCAAGCCATCACACTGAACTCACACCACTTCCATAACAAACACACTTCACACAGAAGAAGAGGCTCTCTGTGAAAACTGCAACAAATACATGGAGGTGTGCATCCCAAATGGCATCCTATTCCCTTTGACCAGGGCCCATAAGGAGTGCACTATATAGGGAATAGGGTTCCCGAATTCTGAGCAAAAAAAAAAAAAAAAAAAGATTAATACAATTTTCATTATTCGACATAAAAGCCTAAAAATCACCAGGAAATGAGCTCCAAGTTATTTTAAATTCAGAAATCTGTTCAAGTATTCCATAAATAGAGAGCCATATGTGATCATATCCCAACGTCATCAAGGTTTGAAATGATTCTGTTTTTCTCTAAAACGATCTGTTTGGGGATTTTATTGCTGTCAATTTGCAGTGTACAAATGATTTAGAACACTATAGCTTTCCATCCAATTGGTGACAGATTACATTTTTACATATTTTAGTCATTTAGCAGATGCTCTTATCCAAAGCAATTTACACTTACATTGTTCATATACGTTTCAAACCCACAACCCTGATGTTGCTAGCGCCATGCTCTACTGAGCCACACGGGATAAATTACTTGTATTTGTCAAAACGGCAGCCAACCGTCGATTGACCTGTTGCAGAAAAAAAAAGGCTGTGCTTGATGACATAGTGCACATAAAAATACCTTTTGCGATTAAATTCCCCTGTAGCGAAAAACAAACAAGATAAATAGGTTTCCATGGCATTTTAAAAACTCGGATGGTTTCCTCACAAAAAAAAAAAAAAAATAACGTTATGTAGTGAGAGTCCTCATTCTGGTATTGGCACAGGCGCTCTACCCAACAGGGTGCAGATACAGAGCTGCTGGCTAGAGCGCTGATTATTATGGACAAAAGAGAGAGATCTTTTTTATTTGACTAACGGCAGCCAAGCATCGATCATCATGTCACCAGGATAAGACCCTCGATTTTTATTGTAAAGGAGCATCAAGCTCATCACCGTGCACTTTCACCACCCTGTGAAGTTCATCATAACTTGTTAAATCAGTAGTCTAATAAACTGCATGGTTTCCTGAGTCGTAGTGGGAGGACCACACACCATATCGCCTCCATGTTTACTTCCATATGATGGTTATCATATCAATACTCGCATAAAAGCATTTCCATCGACATTTCTCACATAATTAATTTTACCGACACAAAAAGATCCCACCTTGTCTACCGTATTTTGTTTTGTCGACATTTGGAACGATTTTTAAACGATGTATTCATCAGGCCTGTCATTACATGATTCTATCCAACATGTACTTTACTCGCATAAAAATGTTGGATTGGAAAAGATATACATAATCTGCTCACGGCTGAACGTCATTGGGGACCCCTGCATAGAACGCTGGGAAGGAAGTTTGCAAAGTTCAAAGTTCTTCTTTTGGTCAGAGTGAGGAGGAAATGCCCCAGAGATATTTCAGATTATCAAAAACGTATCATTTGATTATCAATCAAAACCTATACAAGTTGTATACATATTATAGAAGTTGCCACAATACACATTTTAAAACAGGCTGATGGTGATAGCAGAGGGAAAGGCTTTCAACAATTCTCATTATTTTAAACTCACAACAAAATGCACACAGGGGGAACTCAAAATCCAAAACATGAAAAAAGCACCTCACCGCCATGTAAGAAAGGTTTTAAATGAAGTGCTTAATAAAACAGGGTGGTATTCACAACACATACAGAACACTAATTCATGTGACTTGGTAAACATGGCAGTGGAAGTCCTGGTACTCTGCCAGAGACTTGGGTTAGACCTCGGGTATGACTGATGCAACACACAGCATGTAGAAGGTCAAGGAGGGGGGGGGGGGTCAAGGAGGTATAGTGGTGGTATGGTGGGGGGGTCAAGGAGGTATAGTGGTGGTATGGTGGGGGGGTCAAGGAGGTATAGTGGTGGTATGGTGGGGGGGGTCAAGGAGGTAT